>NC_060144.1:575715609-576015609 GCF_021461385.2 Schistocerca piceifrons
CTGTATCTTCCCATACACATTATCTCCGGAGCACATCTGCAAATCGGCAGAATCGTCTTAATCTCCACTTTAGTAACATGGTGACGTCGTACTTCTCTGTTTCTACATTGATAGCCTGTGCTGCATCTGCGCATACGTAAACGATACAAACCTTTCCTTTTTGCGCGCTGCATGGCGGATCGAACGGGACGTCTGGAGGGTTCAAAGTCTGACAGAGGTACGAGGTGGCTGGCCATGCACCTCTCTACCAAGCCACGTCTACAGCTACCCGTTAGCGGTATGTTCCACTGGACTCCACGCCACAGTCCGCGAAAATCAGACGCGGCGTCTGATTGAAAGCAGTCACCAATACTCAGTCTTAGTAAGGCGTGTCACAGGTTTGGTTGAGCACTCAACTTTGCTCCATCCTCTGCAAGTCTCCTCATTATTGTACATTCCACTGACGCAAAGTACTTTATTCAACTTTTTATATTTCTCTACAACTCTCTTCTTTCCATTACCCGGTGAATTATTGCTTCATTCCTCAGGATTAACGTACACTCTTTCACCGAAGGTGTACCAACACCTATTAATGGACATTCTGATGAGGTGTGTCCACCCTTTGCCTTTACGATGACTAGAGCTTTACTGTGACACTGTGACTGAGATGTCTGAATATCTGTGGAAGAATGGCAAACTAACCTTACTCAAGAGCCGAAACTAGAGAAGGTATGACCGTTGGACGTTAGGCCATCGGACGTTAGGGTCTGGAGAGAAATCCGCGTTCCATTTCACCCGAAAGGTGTTCACTTTGTTTAAGGTCGGGAACCTGGGTAGGTTAGTCCATTTTTTCAGCACAAATGCCTTATGACAGGGTACACTGTCATTCTCACAAAAGCAATCATTATATCCAAACTCTTCCTCTGCTCTACACAGTACACAATACTGTAAGATGTGTTGATAGCCATATGTATTCACAATTATCTTAAGCTCAATAGGAATTCTGCACAAAAACTACAAGAAATAGCCCTGTACCAAACCACAACACTACCCCCTCCAAAAGTCACTGTTCATAATACACACGATGGCAGGTATCATCCACCAGGCTTTGACCAAACATAAAGCCCTCTACCGGACTGCCGTATGACACATAACCTACCATCGCTCGTTTCCAGCTATTTGTTGTTCAATGACAACACTCGTTACACAACCTCAAGTGTCACATAGCACTCACTACAGCAACATGTGGCTTCTAGTGTTGCTTAGCGTTGACTACAGCAAAGCTTCAACTCAGGCCACATTCAGAATTGCCTACAGCAAGGTTTCACCTCAAGCCTCCTTCAGCAATGACTACAGAAAGGTGTCACCTCAAGCATCGCTTAGCATTGAATGCAGCAAAGCCTTATCTGAAGCCTCGCTTAGCACTAACTAACAGCAAGGCCTCACCTTAAGCGTTGTTAAGCATTGGCTACAGAAAGGCCTCAACTCAAGCCTCACTTGACATTGGCTACAGCAAGGTGTAACCTCAAGCCTCGCTTAGCATTCGCTACAGCAACACCTCATCTCAAACCTCATTTACATAAACTAACAGGACAGCCTCACCTCAAGCCACACTTACCACTGGCTACAGAAAGACCTCAAGCCTCCCTTAGCATTGGCCACAGCTAGGCCTCAACTCAAGTCTCACTTAACATTGGCTACAGCAAGGTGTAACCTCAAGTCCCGCTTAGCATTGGCTACAGCAAGGCCTCACTTAAATCCTCACTTAGCACTGTCTACAGAAAGGCCCCTACTCAAGCCTCATTTAGCACTGACTAACAGCAACGCCTCACCTCAAGCCTCGCTCAGCATTGGCTACAGCAAGGCCTCACCTCAAGCCTCGCTTAGCACTGGCTATAGCAAGGCCACATCTCAAGCCACACTCAGCACTGCCTACAGCAAGGTCTCACCTCAAGCCTCCCATTGCAATTGCTACAGAAATGTGTCATCTCTAGCATCACTTAGCATCGCCTACAGCAAGGCTGCATCTCAAGCCTCGCTTAGCACTGACTAACGGCAAGGGTCACCTCAAGCCTCGCATAGCATTGGTTACAGGGAGGCCTTAACTCATGCGACACTTGACATTGGCTACAGCAAGGTGTAACCTCAAGTCTCGCTTAGCATTGGCTACAGCAAGGCCTCACATCAATGCCCACTTAGCATTTGCTACAACAAGGCCTCATCTCAAGCCTCCCTTAGCATTTGCTACAGCAAGGCCTCACCTCAAGCCTCCCTTAGCATTGGCTACACCAAGGCTTCACCTCAAACCTCCCTTAGCACTGACTAACAGCAAGGCCTCACCTCAAGCCTCCTTTAGCATTGACTACAACAAGGCCTCACCTCAAGCCTCCCACAGCTTTGGCTACAGCAAGGCCTCACCCCATGCCTCACTTAGCATTTGCTGCAGCTAGGCCTCAGCCTCACTTAGCATTAGCTACACCAAAGCCTCACCTCAGTCCTCACTTAGCAGTGGCTACAGAAAGGCCTCATCTCAAGCCTTGCTTAGCATTGACTAGCAAGAAGGCCTCACCTCAAGCATTGCATAGCACTGGCTACAGAAAGGCCTCAACTCATGCATCACTTGACATTGGCTACAGCAAGGCATAACCTCAAGTCTCGCTTAGCATTGGCTACAGCAAGCCCTCACATCAATGCCCACTTAGCATTTGCTACAACAAGGCCTCACCTCAAGCCTCCCTTAGCATTGGCTACACCAAGGCTTCACCTCAAACCTCCCTTAGCACAGACAAACAGCAATGCCTCACCTCAAGCCTCCTTTAGCATTGACTACAACAAAGCCTCACCTCAAGCCTCCCATAGCTTTGGCTACAGCAAGGCCTCACCTCATGCCTCACTTAGCATTTGCTGCAGCAAGGCCTCACCTTAAGCCTTACTTAGCACCAGCTACACCAAAGCCTCACCTCAGTCGTCACTTAGCAGTGGCTACAGAAGTGCTCATCTCAAGCCTTGCTTAGCAATGACTAGCAAAAAGGCCTCACCTCAAGCATTGCATAGCACTGGCTACAGAAATGCCTCAACTCAAGTGTCACTTGACATTGGCTACAGCAAGGTGTAACCTCAAGTCTCGCTTAGCATTGGCTACAGCAAGGCCTCACATCAATGCCCACTTAGCATTTGCTACAACAAGGCCTCATCTCAAGCCTCCCTTAGCATTTGCTACAGCAAGGCCTCACCTCAAGCCTCCCTTAGCATTGGCTACACCAAGGCTTCACCTCAAACCTCCCTTAGCACTGACTAACAGCAAGGCCTCACCTCAAGCCTCCTTTAGCATTGACTCCAACAAGGCCTCACCTCAAGCCTCCCACAGCTTTGGCTACAGCAAGGCCTCACCTCACGCCTCACTTAGCATTTGCTGCAGCTAGGCCTCGCCTTAAGCCTCACTTAGCATTAGCTACACCAAAGCCTCACCTCAGTCCTCACTTAGCAGTGGGTACAGAAAGGCCTCATCTCAAGCCTTGCTTAGCATTGACTAGCAAGAAGGCCTCACCTCAAGCATTGCATAGCACTGGCTACAGAAAGGCCTCAACTCATGCATCACTTGACATTGGCTACAGCAAGGCATAACCTCAAGTCTAGCTTAGCATTGGCTACAGCAAGCCCTCACATCAATGCCCACTTAGCATTTGCTACAACAAAGCCTCACCTCAAGCCTCCCTTAGCATTGGCTACACCAAGGCTTCACCTCAAACCTCCCTTAGCACAGACTAACAGCAAGGCCTCACCTCAAGCCTCCTTTAACATTGACTACAACAAGGCCTCACCTCAAGCCTCCCATAGCTTTGGCCACAGCAAGGCTTCACCTCACGCCTCACTTAGAATTTGCTGCAGCAAGGCCTCACCTTAAGCCTCACTTAGCATTAGCTACACCAAGGCCTCACCTCATTCCTCACTTAGTATTGCCTATAGAAAGGCCTCAACTCAAGCCTCACAGCACTGACTAACAGCAAGCCTCGCTTAGCATTGGCTACGGCAAGGCCTCACCTGAAGCCTCACTCAGCATTGCCTACAGCAAGGTCTCAAGTCTCACTTAGCAATAGCTACAGAAAGGTGTCACCTCAATCCTCGCTTAGCGTTTGCTACAGCAAGGCCTCATCTCAAGCCTCGCTTAACATTGGCGACTGCAAGACCTCACCTAAAGCCTGACGTAGCATTGACCAACAGCAGCGCCTTACCTCAAGCCTCGCTTAGCGTTGGCTAGAGAAAGGTGTCACGTCAAGCCTCACTTAGAATTGACTACATCAGTGGCACATCACTTATGTGGAGGTGCTTGACCATCCTACGCCACTTTTTCTTAACTCCCTTTGCACAGTCGCAGTGCCAGCTGGACAGCTGACAGCACTCTCAATCTAATGAGTGATATCTTCTGCAGATTTCATCCGATTTGTTGCAACCACCGTTTCCACTCCTCGCTGGTCCCTGTCTGCCAGGTCATGAGGCCTACATCTGCATTTGTTACTCTGTGTTTTAATTATTCACATCAGCAACCCTTAACTTGAGCAGATTTAGATGGATGAGAATGTCGTGGTTCATTTGCTTGGTCATGTGGCATCGTGTGACTAGTACAAGTCACAGACCTCTCCTGGCTGACACATTCTGCTGTTACAGCTTTTCTAATAACAATACAGCGCAACGCACCTTGGGCAATATTGGCAGGTACGTCTCTTGTGACGTCTAGTTGTCAATTCCGCTTTTCAAATAGGTGCCTGGATTCCTTGCATCTGACAGTGTGTGGTCTTATACAGTACTTAATGCTATGCGATCAATTTACATTCCATATTTTGCGTTTAGTACCTTCTCTTGAGTTTCCCAGTTAAACAATGCCAAAGTCTGTCACTCTTCTGTAACATCGCGTTTCTAAAGCTTCGATTTATTGCCTGTAGTGTGTACAGTCCATGTTTCATTTCGTGGAACATTTATATTCGATGCGAACATCACTTCTCTTAATTTAGCTAGACTAGATGAGTCATGTTTCATTTTTTTTATATTGTTGTATAATCAGTTTTCACATGTCGGCCAACTAATATTCTTAGACCTTTGTTCATCCTGAAAGAATTACAATATCTTCAGCTAACTGTAAACCCTTCGCGTCCTGTCATTGTGCTTGAATTTCTTTTACAAACTAATCTTCCTTTACTACTGGTGTTATTACATTATAAACGAAAACTTCGAAACATGGAAGATACACAAGCTAAAGAAGTTCGGATTTGGATCACAATGCTTGACACTAGAGCACATAGTAGTTGAGTATTTAACATCAATGTAAAAGTTACACACAATATATTTAATGGCATGTATCAGTCGACGTTTGTGCCTCTTCGTTATTTATGGATCCTTGACGCCTGGGCTGCGTTCAGCACTCTACATAAATTCAGAGTCATTAATGGGTAGTATTATACTGCAAACAATTTACTGGCGAAATTTCTGTCAACATTTTTCTCCGCATCTGTATTCATCGAGATGATCCGCACAAAAGCGAAAGTACTCTCAAAAAGCAGACTACAGCTGAGACTGCGTCTGAAAACAAAAGAACCGCGAGCCGGTATTCGCGGTAATGCACGATACGTGTAGGTTTGTGGTGATGGAGGTATTCCGTTCGTAATGAAATTGGTATTAATTCCGGAAGAGGTATTTGTTCGCCGAAGTTGGGTGAGCAGATGGGGAATAAAAGAAGAGGCAGAGACGGAGGGAGAGGCGGCAGATCCGACGGCCAGAGCGCGGAGTGCGGCGGGAGATGAAAACAGCATTAGACAATGAGCCAGGCGATACGCCAGTCGCGGCCCGGCCGCGTGTTTAATCTGAAAACAGCAGCGCGGCGCCTCACAAAAGCGGCGCCTGCGGCTTCATCACGGCGCCAGGTGCCCACCGCCTGTCTGGCTGGCTGTGGCTGTGGTCGAGCCTCTCGCTGGTCGATAGTCAACGCCGCAAATCTGCGAGAGGGCCCAGCAGCGTACCATGTATCTGGGTACCGCCCCGTATACATCCCTCGTCTGATGACGCAACTCGCTTGCGTTCTTACCTGTTCCAATTCGATATAGATTTTCCAGCAGAATTCCTGGTTATTTCATCATACTAACCTTTCATTATACAGCCCGACCTCCTAATGTGCGGGAACGCGTACAGATAATTTGCAAGTGAACATTTCTTTTTCAGTGATTTGGGTGGTAACTTGCAAGGGAACCTCCCCATGGAACCCCACTCAGATTTAGTTATAAGTTGGCACAGTGGATAGGCCTTGAAAGACTGAACACTGATCAATTGAGAAAACTGGAAGAAGTTGTGTGCAACTATGAAAAAAATAAGCAAAATATACAAACTGAGTAGTCCATGTGGAAGATATGCAACATCAAGGAGAGTGTGGCCTCGTGGTCCCGCGGTTAGCGAGAGCAGCTGAGGACAGAGAGGTTCTCGGATCAAATCTTCCTTCGAGTGAAAAGTTTAATTTTTTATTTTCAGACAATTATTATCTGTCCGTCCGTCCGTTCGATGCGACTGTGAAACTGTTGCATTCATTTGTTGCAGTTTATGTGACAAACTCTTACGTTTTCATCACTTTTTTGGGAGTTATTATCACGTCCACAAGAAAACCTAAATCGGGCAAGGGAGAAGAATCTTTTTACCCATTCGCCAAGTGTACAAGTTAGGTGGGTCGAAAACATATTCCTTCATGTGACTAACATGCCGTCATCTGTGTCGTATAGAATATATGAGACGTGTTATCCTGTGGAGGAATCGGTTGACCTATGACCTTGCGATCAAATGTTTTCGGTTCCCATTGGAGAGGCACGTCCTTTCGTCTACTAATCGCACGGTTTTGCGGTGCGCTCGCAAAACACAGACACTATACTTATTAAAGTGAATAGAGACGTCAATGATAGACCGGACAGATCATAACTTTGCGAAAAAAAAAAGAAAGTAAACTTTTCACTCAAGGGAAGACTTGAACCAAGCATCTCTCGTTCCGCAGCCGCTAACGCCAACCACGGGACCACGGCGCTCCCGAGCTCACACTATCCTTGATGTTGCCTATCTTGCACATGGACTACTCAGTCTGTATATTTTACTTGTTTTTTTTTTTCATAGTTCCACTCAACTTCTTTCTGTTTTCTCGATTGATCTGTGTGCAGTTTTTCAAGGTCAATCCACTGTGCCAACTAATAACTAAATCTGAGGGGGGTGAGATGGGGAGGTTCCCTTGTTAGTAATAACCGTCAGTGAAATGACAGCTGATAACCCATGGCCAGAACAAGGTACTGTATGCAGATGGCAGATCCAGTCGGCACTCAGGAGCCTTACTCAACATCCCGACAGTATGCGGAGATAATCACCCACGGCTTAGGCTCTTCTCTGTGGCTCGGTGGGAATGTACCAGGCTCCAAACTCAAAGGTCGCGCGATCAGTGTCCACTCAATCCCAGGATTTTTCTCTGTTACTAATCACTTCTATCGCCTCTGGAAATGTTTGTTGATGTGAAAAGTGCAAGCTGCGTCGCGGTTCAGCATCCACGTTCAATTGTAAGTCTCACTGTAACTGGCTGAGAAGGGCAGTTCAAAGGCAATGGCATACTAACTCTATCAGGACCCTACATAGTAAAGAACTGCAGTGTTCATAACCATCTTTGGACTAATGACTGCTTCTGTTTACCAAATGACAACGGCCTTGCCACAGTCGTAGCACCTGTTCCTCTCAGATCACAGAAATTAAGCGTTGTCGGTCTTAGGTAGCACTTGGATGGGTGACTTACCGGGTCTACAGAGCGCTGCTGACAAGTGGGGTGCTCTTGGCACTTGTCCGGCCAATTGAGAACTTACTTGACTGAGAAGTAATGACTCTAGTCACGAAAACTGACAATGGTCAGAAAAGCGGCTTGCTGACAACATCTCCCTCCATACCCGCATCTAGTGACGCCTAACGACTGACGATGACACGGCTGTCGGTCGGAACCACTGGGTCTTTCGAAGATTACCGGAATTTCGGAGCTGCTTTAAGAAATTCTACGTGGTAGGCGAAATGAAACGAGCCCAGATAATATTTCATGCTCCATAAGACAGGGAATCCGACGTACTTCACCTGCTCCAGTTGCAGATGATGCAACATCTGTTGGATATGTTATGGTGCACGAAATATGTATCAGGGCCTGTTTCATTTCGGGTTATGAAGGAAGGTCGTTCTGACACTAAAAAGTAAGTCTATATGGGGTCGATAATATCTCGAACAAGACACTAAAAAGTTGTATGCAACATAATACGTAAATTCTTAGTCTCTTATGTAATCCATAATAAATTCAATGAGTATTCATAGCCAGATTGAAAGATACGGGAAATGTATTGGCAATACCGAATACAGGTAACATACAATTGTTGACTGGAATGACGACATTGATAATTTGAGTCCGAACGGGATTCTAGTCAGGATTTCCTACTTGTCACGAGCGGTGGCCTTAACAAGTTCGGCTATCCGTGCACTCTTCCCCAGCAGATCCAGTCGTCGGCCATCTATCATCAACGAGCACTTATAGACTTACTATAATTCCCATACAGGGAAGCATTCCATCGAAAGTATCTAAATCAGAAGTTCCCCCACAAATAGGGTACCCTATCTACGTAAACAGGGAGACAATCTGACCAGCCATCGTAGGTTGTTTGCAGATGCCGCAGCCCTTTATGGACTAGTAAAGTCATCAGAAGATCGAAACAAATTGTAAAACGATTTAGAAAAAATACATGCATGTTGCGGAAATTGGCAATTGTTCCTAAAGAATGAAAAGTGTGAGGACATCCACATGAGTGCTAAAAGGAATCCGTTAAACTTCGGTTACACGATAAATTAATCAAATCAAAAGGCTGTAAATTCAACTAGATATCTAGGAATTGCAATTGGAGACAACTTAAATGTTGCGGGAAGGTTAGCCAAAGATTGCATTTTATTGGCAGGACACTTAGGAAATGTGACACATCTACCAAGAAGACTGCCTATACTACACTTTGTAACAACAACAACGCTGTACTATTGTACATATAATAATTTTTCTTCTGATTTTCGATAAATTAGTGTAGTCGATGTTCTGAATTCATTTCTTTTCTTTTCATGTCATTATGTTAAAGAAACTGTAAACAATTTTCGATGTAAATATTAATGTTTATGTCAAATTGCAAGCAATATTATAACAAAATTGAAATGTAAGAAATGTTGAAACTGTTGTAAGATGTTAAAGTTGTAATTGTGCGCCTGGTCCATACGTAGGCAATGTATTAGGATATGTAGAATGCAAAACCTCGGGTGAATACCCTGTCTGTAGGGGAGCGGTAAAAGGTGCATGGTAGGCGAGCGCGTGAAAATGCACACGGTCACTGTACGGCATAACGGGCTCAGCAGTAGCAGTCGGAGTTGGAGTTGGGCATTGATCTGAGCAACACGTTGCGGAACGAGGAGGCTCTCCTGGAAGACGTAGTGTCATTGAGCCTCGGATGTGCCGTTTCCGACGACTATACAGCATGGCAAAATTACATAGGCACTAAATGGAAAAATATTGCGACGCTATGAAGAAGTAAAGTGCCGATACATCAAGAGCCATAGGTATGATTGTACGTGTGCTGTGCGCCTCGCCATCTCGCCGCCCGCCAACCGCCGCATAGACACGAACAGGTCGAAACCTTTAGTACTGTATTCGTGTGGACCAGTGTTACTTTTGTTCCTTACGGTTGAATAACAACTTAACTTTTACCAGAACTGTCCTATCATTTAATTATCCTCATCACTAACCTAGACAGGATCCTCTCCAGATGTTGTGCAATCCGAGTGTCCCGAGATGCAGATTTAAAGTTTATGTTAATAATAATTACCTGCAGACCTATTTATGTTAGAATGATGTTTAAAGAACTTTGTTGTTAATGAATATATAGGTAAATAATATAGGTCTGACAAAGTTGGAAGATAATGTTGAAATTGGTTTAGTAATGAAGGCTAATTAATTTGAGACAAAAATAATGCTAGATCAATGAGCAAAAAATAAGACAAAAAGAGTAGTAACTCATATATTGGAAATCTTGAGTGCTTAACGATTTCGATCATCAAAAATTTCAGTACAGTGATCATAACAGTTTCAGGGTCCCCCAACCCCCTTTTCTTTTCTATTCATGTAAATTCTGAAATGTACTGAACTGATTTGACCAGCAAAATTACAGTCAAGATAAAACCAAAAGTTATTAGTGTTTCACCTTTTTCAAAATTGACATTGTATGTGTGTTTCGAAAGTGCTATTTCTAGGGTAACCTATGCCCGATTTTAATCAGATCAATAGACTGTACGAAGTTTGTAGTAAACATTATAGTGTATTGTTGTGTATTTATGGCTTGTTCATACTAGTACAGAAAGTGAAATTATTAGTTCAGTAGATTTTCTGGTTCTAAAATTTACCGTATTATGCAGTGTTATTACGTGTTGTTTTGCATACACTTACTTCAACTTGTACAGGGAAGAAACTCAATTAATGCCTAATTAGGCTGGCGACCGTTTTATTAACAAATTGGTAGCATCTGCTGTGTTGTTTCTTGTCCGTCCTAACGTGTAGTTACACTTCAGACTTGCTTGACGTATCATTGTTGTTACTGAGTGGGTGAAAGTCTGATTTTGCCTCCATTCAGGTACACGCGGTCAACATATATACCAAAATCCTTTCTTATAAGGTGAAGCCCGTCAACTTATCATAGTACAGGCTTTAATAAGTATCGTGCGCAGTAGCGTAGGGTTACAAGTGGCTTCCGGTGACAGGACATCCAGTTGGTGTCGGTCACAAATTAATGTGAATACCGAACAGTGGATGTTCAGTGGCACGAAGTGTAATAATATTCAGTAAAGTAAATAGCAGTGAACGTCAAGTACAGTGGAGAGGTGTATTTGGCATTCAGTATGGACAAGAACGTAGAAACAGAAGATGTGCCGAGCGAAATGGAAAATGCGGCTGGCAATGACAGGAGTGTACGCAACCAGATAACAGATGGCGTTAGTGGTAGACAATTCGCGTACATACAATACCACGAACATGTTAACGAACAGATTAAAATGTCGAGATTGCCTAGAACACAGCAAGGAATAAATGAAGAAGTAGAGGGTGACTTTGTAGATGATAGTGGGTATGTGAATGAATTCACTGACATGTTTGATTCTCCACAGATAAAGAAAGAACCGAAAGAAACTTCTGAAGTAGGATCGGAACACACTGAGTCCGTAGAACAAAACAGTGTGAAAATTTTATGCATGAACGATTTATTTGAACAATTAACCAAATAAATTGCAGGACAGAATGATCAGCTTTAAAAACAAGTCGGTAATCAGGTTAGTCAACTTAAAAGACACGTTGATGAGTAGCTTAAAACTCAAAGTAATCAGCTCAAAACTCAGAATGATCAGCTTAAAACACATGTTGACGAGCAGCTTAAAACACAAGTTGGTCGGATTAAAGCACAGGTCGAAGAACAAGGAATTAAAATCAGTACACAAATAGAACAGGTAGAACAAAAAGTGGGTAATTTAAGTTCTGTGGTATATACTATGAAGTTTGAAATTAACACAATTAATAAAAATATGGATACTATGCAGGAGGAAATTGAAAACATTAACAATAGGTTTGATGTTGAAATTCTCTACATCCAAGAGAAAGTAGAGCCCCTAGTCGAAACAAAAGTAGACGAAAAAGTTTTCGGTCTTAAAACTGAGATCGTAAACGAATGTCAACATGAAATATCACAGTTGAAAAAGGCAGTATCAGACACTGAAAGAAATTTAGGCGAAAAAGTGACCGGATGTGTGCAAAAATGTGAACAAAATACTTCAAAAATTCAAGGCAAAATTTTCGATCCTCAGAGTAAAATTAAAGATAGGCCTGGTGTTGTCTATAATGGCACACCACTTACGAAGCTATTGGAAGGTGAGGATGGCATCCGTTAGATTTCATCAAAAATTGCGAGAGGATATTTCCTGAACACTTGTCTGATCAGGAAAAGATAAACGTAGTAATTAGCGCCTTAGCAGGTGACGCTAAGCGCTGGGGAATTAATGTGAATACCGAACGAATGACGTTCGAAGAATTTAAGCAAAAGTTTACGGAAGAATATTGGTCCGAACTAAAACAGGAACATTTGTGGCGCGAGTTTATCATGGCCATGCTTCATGATAACAGGGTCAGAAATTCTTTGAAAGATTTCTGCGAATATTGGTACCGAAAATTGACCCATTTAAGAGGGAGAAGATCCAATTCAGATATCATATGGGAGCTATATAAAAAGCTTCCAGAAGATTCGATGAGATACGTGGGAAGCAATCATCGCAGCTTCCAAGCGTTTCTCGAAAGGGTCGAAGACGAAGACCATTGGCGCGAAAGTCGAGCCAATGATCAAAATTTTAGTAACAGGAATAACCGTAATAATGACGAGAGAAATGACGGCGATGGGTTTCGCGTCAATATGATACAGAGAGGTAGAGGTAGAGGAAGAGGAGGAGGAAGTTATCCAGGTCGCGGTAGAGGGTACACCGCGCTAATTAATAACGACGCGGGAAACTGATTTCCGCGAACGTTGCGGGCCAAACGGAAGCGGACAGTACATACCGGCCCCGATTTAAGAAATGTTACCGGACTGACAGTAAAATTATGAGACAGGTTAGAGACAGGCGTGGAACGACGCAACGTGTCGTTGCGGAACAAGCTCAGGTGCGCGCACAGATGACTCATCTTCGCTGCGCAGAGTGCTACATATTAACAGGCGAGTGGAGCATCAGGGGGCAACGGCCCAGCCTAGCAGAACAGCTGTTCAGAGAGAAGCCGCTAGCAATGCGGCAGCATTAGGTACGAACATAGCCGTAAGAACTGGTGAATACATTAAGAGTGGTAATTCCGTGGCAAAGGAAATAATAGACGAAACTGTGGATACACTGAGAGGTGCGGTTAGCAGTGTTAGCAATAAAGTAAAAGGCGAGAATGAATTAGCGGAAGTAAGTAATTGGCGTGTGCAGATCGACGATCTGTACGAGGGCCTCAAGCAATGTGAGTTGGAGGATTTTAAGAAGCAGTATGAGGCAAGGAGGTTAATTAGTGAAAAAGGAGATAGTAGGGACGTCGATAAGGTGACGTGGCCCGAATTTAAAGAGGAGAGAATAAATAGCGCCGCGCAAAGTACGCGTGCTGCCGATAGGACGAAGGTTAAAGATACGAAGGAATTGGAGGATGAAATCCTTAGCATTAACGAGGAAGTAACTTCTGTTAACAACACGCCAACAGTACAAGCTGCTACCGAAAGGCACCGTGGGGAAGAGGCAGTTGATTACCTAAAAGTAAAAGTCCACGAGGATTATACTAAATTTGAAGTAACAGTGGATGTGAGTAAAGCTGATGATGAGGCCGTTTTGTCAAAAGAGGATATTGAATTAAAATTAAAGCCTGACGAAAATGCAGAGGGAGAACTTAGTGACTATCTCAGAAAAGCTTTTATGTTAGAACCTGAAAGCGATCCAGAATGGTCGGATTCTGACGATAGTTCAGATGACGAATATTTCGGTAATAATGAAAATAATGGGAATACAGCTAATTACGATATTGTACCTAATGATGACGAAGTTTCAAAACAAAATCTAGATGTTGAGACTGAACAAAGAAAGAAAGAGCCACCTGACGACTCAGGATCTATTTTACAAAGAGTTCAAGTAATTAATGACTTTGAACTCCCGGAACCAAAGAAACTGCCAGATATAGGTGAGGTGAATGTTAAAAGCATATCTTGGGACGATGTTATCGTCGACCCCGATTTGCTTAGGGAAGACCACAACATTGAAAAACATTCGACGGTTAAACAAACTGTAAAACCAGTTGAAATTTGTAATGTGAAATTGCAAGTACTTCTTGATACTGGATCTCAGATAAGCGCAATCTCCCGGTCGTTTTTCGAATACATTTGTGATAAGCCTGTTCTAGTAACTATGTCAGTGACGGGTGTAAAAATTGTTGGTGCTACCGGCAAGATTAGCAAGCCGGTAAAGAACCAGATTTTTGTTGAATTTAGTATAAAAGGACAAAACTTTGAACACGATGTTTTGGTTGTGCCAGATTTGAGTACTGAAATGATTTTGGGAATAGATTGGTTAGATAAAGAAAAGGTTATTATTGATTATAGCCAGGAAGTGATCAAAATTAATAATGCATCTAGAAATTTGGAATTAAAATTTGAGGAAAATGGGAAGGTGTTCGATTCAGAAATTGATTCTTTATTGTTGGAGATCGACCACGGGAATGATGGTTTGACAAATATGTATGAGGTGTACCATGTCCAGAGGTTAATAGACGAGAGTGACAAGCAGGGACATAATTCTAAAGAAATTGTGGAAAATTTGAAGGAGATATCTCCTGATCAGAAAACAGAATTGCTTGATATTTTAGAAAGTAATAGCACCGTATTTTCGGACAAACCTGGCCTAGTTAAGAACTTCAAATACCAGATTGAGACAATAGAGCATAAACCTTTCTTTGTAAGACCGTTTCCGGTACCCATATCAAAGAGGCAGGCTGTTCAAGTGGAAATAGATAAAATGATAGAATGGGGTGTAATCGAACGGAGTAGCAGCGAATATAATAGTCCCCTTATCATCGTGAATAAAAGAGATGGGGGAGTAAGAGTAGTTATTGACGCCAGGACTTTGAACAAAATTGTAAAGAAGGAAATAGACAGACCTGAAAATCTTGACGAAATGCTCCAAAAATTTTATAATGTGAAGTATTTAACTAGTCTGGACATAGCCGCTGGATACTGGCAAATCCCATTGAGCAAAGAATCCCGTAAATATACCGCTTTTCTATTCGCCGGGAAATGCTATCAGTATAAAGTAGTGCCATTTGGGCTTAGCACTTCTGTGGCAGTATTTATTAGGGCACTGGACTTTGTATTAGGGAGAGAATTGAGTTCCTGGCTAACCATTTATGTAGATGATTTACTGATTGCTACAGAAGAATGGCAAGAGCATTGTGAATTATTGCAGAAAGTTTTTGTTGCTCTACAAGCAGGAGGCATGACACAGTGGAAAAAATTTGAATTCGTGAAGTCGGAAATAAAGTTTCTGGGGCACGTTATTACTAAGACCGGTATTGGCAAGAACCCGGAAAAGTTAAGTGCAATAGCAGGATGTCCAGCTCCTAGAAATAGAAAACAGTTGAAAGCCTTTTTAGGTTTATGTGGGTTCTATAGAAAATTTGTCAAGGGGCAAGTTTTTAATAGTCCTCATTTGAATAATCTACTTAAGAAAAATAGTGCTTTTGTGTGGACTGAAGGGTGCATGAGAGATTTTGAAAATTTAAAAAGTGAACTTTTGAATGACAATATTTTGCATCACCCCATACTGTCAAAACCTTTCCACATGAGTACTGACAGCAGTGCTTATGGAATTGGTATAGAAGTTTTCCAAGAAATATGTGATGGCAAAGACATCGAACACAGGACTATCGAGTTTGCAAGTAGAACTCTAACAAAATACGAGAGAAACTACACTATATCGGAAAAGGAAGCTTTAGCCATTATATGGGGGTTAAAGAAATTCAGAAATTATCTGTGGGGCCATAAGCTCATCACACATACTGACCACAAAGCTTTAACTTCTCTTAAAGATTGTCATTTGCTTAATGGCAGGCTAACTCGTTATGCTTTGTACCTGCAACAATTTGATTATGAGATTTGCTATGTTAAGGGTACTGAGAATTATGTGGCAGATGCTTTATCTCGATTGCCTAAAGGTACGAGTGAAGTGCCCGATGAAAATGGTGAAGAGGGTACTTTTCAGATAAGGTATATGAAAGAGGTTTCAGGAAAAAGGAAAATTGAGCAAATATGTAAAAATATGAGATACCATCAGAATGAGGATCCGACATGGAAATCTGTGAAGGTAAATTTTGACAGTGTGCAGTATCCTCAAATTAAGAAATATTACAGAATTTTTAAAGGCATTTTATATAGGAGGAAAGATTTAGTCACTGAGGAATGGAGAGTATGTTGGCCACAGCAGTTTGATACTGATGTCACAGATTATTTTCATTTAGCATTGGGGCATAGTGGGCCAAAGAAATATTTGGATAAATAGAATAATGTAGTAGTGATTGCTGGTAGTGTCAGTAAGAAGGTAAATGAACGAATTAAGTTGTGTGATGTCTGTCAAAAGGCCAAAGTACCGAACAGAACTAGTAGAGGTCCAATGCAAAGTACATTACCTGAAGACACCCTAGAATTATTATCTGTAGATTTGTATGGTCCCCTCCCAAAGACTTCGGGAAATTGTGCATATATTTTAGTAATTTTGGAAGTATACTCAAAGTTTGTGAAATTATACCCGTTGAAAAAAGCAACAGCAAAAGCTGTATTTAGTAGGGTGGTCGAATACTTCAGAACCATCGGGAAACCCAAGGCAGTACTATCTGACAATGGTCCCCAGTTCATATCCAAATTTTGGAAAGAAGGAATGGACCAAAATGGTGTGGAGGTTAAATATATCGCAGCCTACCATCCTGCTAGCAACCCGGTTGAAAGATACATGCGAGAAATCGGGAGATTGTGTAGAACGTACTGCAGTCATAACCATAGAGCCTGGGGTAGATTTATATCGGGTTTTGAGAATGTCATGAACACCTTACATCATGAATCTACTAGATTCCCACCGGAAGAAATTTTGTTAGGCAGCAGAAGTAAAAGTTTAATTGAGGAAAAACTAGAGTTTCCACCTTGCACAAGTTTGGGGTTGAGTCAAAAGAAAGAATTAGTCAGAAAAAGGGCAAAGCAAAAAGCTGAATCTAGATCTAAAAGACATGATAAAAATCTGAAAGTTTCAAAATCTAAAATTGGGGATGATGTTCTTTTAAAAACCCACGAAAAGTCTAGTGAACTGAACCACGAAATTTTCAAATTTAAATATATTTATAATGGACCGTATATAATACAGAACATTCCAAACGATAATGCTTACTACCTGATCTACCCAAAATCCAAAAGACCTTTAGGTGTAAGAAATGTTGTGGGCCTGAAACTGTATGTTCCTAGGAGTGAGTGACCTAAGTACTCTCAGAAAGCAATTTGCAGTAAATGTGCTGTATCTTATGCAGAAACTAATTTATTCCAAATGTAACTAATCTTTGTAAATATATGTATACCAATATCAGTGTGCTAATGTACTTATGTGAGTTTCAGATTACCAAATGTACTGTAAATGTAAAGATGTATGGAGAAAAGGGGTGAAAAGAAATAGCAAATGCTGTAAGCCAGATAAAAGATGGGACTGTCAAAAACCAAAGTAGGCAGTATATGAGTCATAATATAAGGGACTGCCATACACCAATGAGGGCAGATGAGTAGTCAATGGAGAATTGTAAGTGTGGTACAGGTGATGTGGTAAAATGATGCGAAATGGACTGCCCAAATCTGAATAATAGGCAGCAAATATATGTAGTGATTTTTCTAAATATTATTGTGTGTTTCTTTTTTTTTAGTAAGTAAGGAAATGGACTGCCATTCAAGCAAGCAGCAACAAGTTGACTTATAGTGTATATAGATATTTGCATTTGCTTTTGTAGTTAAATGTTTGTGTCCCAGATTATGAAATTATTTCTTTGAGAAATATAGTAAAAATGAGTAATTTGCTATTTAAATAATGTTGTGATTGGAGGTTGGACTGTGCCAAAAGCACTTAAGCAAACGATAGGTAAATGTTCTAGATATGTTAAAAAGTATAGACCTGGATAATGTGAGTGAAAGGAAGTTTGTGGTATAAAATTTTTTGATGGGACATTCACACAAAGTTTCAGAACCATTGTACAAATATAAAATTTAGTGTTCCCATCCAATTTGCACTTAGTGAAATTTACTGAAAACAGGGGCATGTGTGACAACAACAACGCTGTACTATTGTACATATAATAATTTTTTCTTCTGATTTTCGATAAATTAGTGTAGTCGATGTTCTGAATTCATTTCTTTTCTTTTCATGTCATTATGTTAAAGAAACTATAAACAATTTTTGATGTAAATATTAATGTTTATGTCAAATTGCAAGCAATATTATAACAAAATTGAAATGTAAGAAATGTTGAAACTGTTGTAAGATGTTAAAGTTGTAATTGTGCGCCTGGTCCATACGTAGGCAGTGTATTAGGACATGTAGAATGCAAAATCTCGGGTGAATACCCTGTCTGTAGGGGAGCGGTAAAAGGTGGATGGTAGGCGAGCGCGGGAAAATGCACACGGGCACTGTACGGCATAACGGGCTCAGCAGTAGTAGTCGGAGTTGGGCATTGATCTGAGCAACACGTTCTGGATCGAGGAGGCTCTCCTGGAAGACGTAGTTTCATTGAGCCTCGGATGTGCCGTTTCCGACGACTATACAGCATGGCAAAATTACATAGGCACTAAATGGAAAAATATTGCGACGCTATGAAGAAGTAAAGTGCCGATACATCAAGAGCCATAGCTGTGATTGTATGTGTGCTCTACGCCTCGCCATCTCGCCGCCCGCCAACCGCAATATCGATACGAACAGGTTGAATCTTTTAGTACTGTATTCGCGTGGACCAGTGTTACTTTTGTTCCTTACGGTTCAATAACAACTTAACTTTTACCAGAACAGTCCTATCATTTAATTATCCTCATCACTAACCTAGACAGGATCCTCTCCACATGTTGTGCAATCCGAGTGTCCCGAGATGAAGATTTAAAGTTTATGTTAATAATAATTACCTGCAGACCTATTTATGTTAGAATGATGTTTAAAGAACTTTGTTGTTAATGAATATATAGGTAAATAATATAGGTCTGACAAAGTTGGAAGATAATGTTGAAATTGGTTTAGTAATTAAGGCTAATTAATTTGAGACAAAAATAATGCTAGATCAATGAGCAAGAAATAAGACAAAAAGAGTAGTAACTCATATATTGGAAATCTTGAGTGCTTAACGATTTCGATAATCAAAAATTTCAGTACAGTCATCACAATAGTTTCAGGGTCCCCCCTCCCTTTTCTTTTCTGTTCATGTAAATTCTGCAATGTACTGAACTGATTTGACCAGCAAAATTAAAGTCAAGACAAAACCAAAAGTTATTAGTGTTTTACTTTTTTCAAAATTGACATTGTATGTGTGTTTCGAAAGTGCTATTTCTAGGGTAACCTATGCCCGATTTTCATCAGATCAATAGACTGTACGAAGTTTGTAGTAAACATTATAGTGTATTGTTGTGTATTTATGGCTTGTTCATATTAGTACAGAAAGTGAAATTATTAGTTCAGTAGATTTTCTGGTTCTAAAATTTACCATATTATGCAGTGTTATTACGTGTTGTTTTGCATACACTTACTTCAACTTGTACAGGGAAGAAACTCAATTAATGCCTAATTAGGCTGGCGACCGTTTTATTAACAAATTGGTAGCATCTGCTGTGTTGTTTCTTGTCCGTCCTAACGTGTAGTTGCACTTCAGACTTGCGTGACGTATCATTGTTGTTACTGAGTGGGTGAAAGTCTGATTTTGCCTCAATTCTAGTGCACGCGGTCAACATATATACCAAAATCCTTTCTTGTAAGGTGAAGCCCGTCAACTTATCATAGTACAGGCTTTAATAAGTATCGTGCGCCGTAGCGTAGGGTTACAACTTGTCCGTGCTCTTTTAGTATATCGCTGCACGGTGTTGGATCCTTACCAGATAGGATTGACGGAGTTCAACGAAAAAGATCAAAGAAAGGCAGCGCATTTTCTATTGTCGGGCAATAGGGGAGAGAGTGTCACTGAAATGGTGCAGGATTTCGGATGGATATCACGAAAACAAAGGCGTTTTTCGTTGCTGGGGTATGTTCTCACGAAATTTCTATCACAAACTATCTCCTCCGAATGCGAAAATATTTTGTTGATACCGACCAACATATGGAGGAACGATCAATATGATAAAATAAGGGAAATCAGAGCCCACACAGAATGATACAAGTGTTCGTTCTTTCCGTGCGCTATACGAGATTGGAATAATAGAGAATTGTGGAGGTGGTTCGATGAACCCTCTGCCAGGCACTTGAACGTAATTTGCAGAGTACCCATGTAGATATAGTTCTAGGGTGTCTTATTCTTGTGGTATTCTCGTAGATCGTAAGACATGTGTTTAACTGTGATCGAGTGAGAAATTACCATAGCGTTAAAGGTACCAATTAGATCTCAATCGTATTCTTTAATTTCGCTCATATCCAGAGCGTCATATTCAATAGCTGATCACTTTGAGAGCGTTATATTCACTCAACAAAATACTATCATCCAAAATGTTACTAAGAGGAAATTTGGACTAAATTATGAGGGAGGAGAATGACGAAGAAGAAAAAAGGATAACTTGGGGAGGTGTATAATGAAATACTTTTGCGGAGACCAAGACAAACAGACTGAAATGGGCCGAGCATGTCTGTAGAAGAGAGGAGAGATCAATATTGAGGGAAGTGTTGGAGAATAAGTCTTAAGGGCGATGAACTTTAGAAGACCAAAAATAGCAGTACGCTGTGAAGGAGGTGGTTTGACGGGGCATCCGCGATTCTTACACCTCCACCCCCAAAACACATACATACACACACACAACACAGCACACACACACCCACCCACACACACACACACACACACACACACACACACACACACACACACACACACACACACACACACACACTTATATATATATATTTCCCGCCAATACCTAACTGACGACTTCCTGATGTCACAGAATGTGTCCTATCAACAGATTTTTTCTTTTAGTGAAGTTATGACACAAATTTTTTTTCTCCCCAGTTCTTTTCACTGCCTCCTCATTAGCTGTGCGATCTATGCATCTAATCTTCAGCATTTTTCTGTAACTTGTTAAAAAAAGGCAGCGAATGTGAAATACATGGACGGCATTGAATCAAAGGGCACTTTGGTTAGTCTGACACGACACATGGCGTTCTTTCGTAGGACCCTGTGGCCTCTCTGATGAGCTAGTTAAACCACGTTTTGCGTTGCCTGTTGACTACGAAGTAGTGGCGGTCTGCGGGTGCTGTTGCACAGCGGAGCCTGTGATGGGCTACCTCGGTTACATCTAGTCATTGGACGGTATGTGATGAGTGATTGATAGTGGTCAGTTGTTGGATCGTTCTGTTACTTGAGTGAGAACAGCAGATTAAGAACACAACCGTCTGAAACGCCCAGCCTAACCCGCAGGACAGGACAGGTAGTTTACACTGTGGAAAGGGGCGAAAATACGGGGCTGTCAGTTACACTCGAATATGCAACTTTATTATTTGATCAAACATTATAAGAGCAAAAAAAATTTTTTTTTAACACACAGCCTTAATGCTTGGGACTTAATTACCAGCTGAAAGCCACTTTCATTTAAAAACAGCTGAAGGCCAATAACTTAAAATGAAAGCATAATCAGAAATTTAGAAGGCAAGCCTTATCTTACAACAGTTCTTTATTTAGGCTAAAGGCCCAAAGAATCTGAGATTTTTAGAACAAACAATTTGAATTCAAAATCGGCTGAAAGCCCAACACTTAAGGCTAAACAATATTAGATTTACAAAAAAAAAAAAAAAAAAAAGAAAACAATGCCTCATGTAAAACAGTTATTAATTAGGCAAAATTCAACCAAAACAGAAATTTAAAAGGCAAGGCCTTATCTTCTTTAGTTAGGTTGAAGGCCCAAAGAATCAGACACTTCAAGAGCAAACAGTTAAATTCATATCAGCTGAAGGCCTAACACTTAACGCTCCATAACATTAACTTATTTTAAATACCAAATGCCTTACGTGAAAGAGTTCTTTAATTTAGGCTGAAGTCCTTAAGAGCAAAACAACTCAGACTCAAAATCGGCTGACGGACCAACACTTAAAATTCAACAACATTAAAACCTTAAAATGCCAAAGGTCTTACGTTAACCAGTTCTTTAAATTAGGCTGAAGGCTTAAAGAATCTTACGCCTTAAGGGCAAAAGAACCTTAATTTTTTTTCTTTTTAAATCGGCTAGAAGACACACAAGTACAAACAACAAGAACATTAAGAAAAGGCAGTACACCGAAGGGCGCTCAGATGTTCGAGGGAATTCAAACACTAACGCTCGCTTAGGTGAGACAGGCAGTCGGCGCAATCGTTCACGATCTGACGACAGCCCAACCAACCGACAGTCAACGGACCCACCGACAAAATAACTTCCACTTCACCCGACCAGGGCACAACAGGGAGTTCAATGGTTGGCGCCCGCATCCAATCATACATGGAGCTATCTAACTACACACCGTACTGGACGGCAACAACACGATGAGGAAAATACACTGCCTGAAATTTAAGTCGATGGCCAGGGCAGGTAACCGGAAAGTTAACGACCATAAGGCAGAAGATTCCGCTGGTGCACTTCAGTTCAAATAACCAAATACAGTGAAGCTCCACCAGAGAGTGGCTAGAATTTTCCAACTGGAAAACTACGTTGTTACTCGCGGGAACATCCCAACAGCCGACAACGAACTCCAGACGACACTATGTGAACAGTCGTGACTTGCTGGTTGATCAAATAAAAACTCAACTTTCGTGTCCAGGGTGGGTGAGCCACGGACCTCGTAGGAATGGGAACAGCCCCACACACTCCGATACGCGTAGAGACCACCAGCGGCCCCGGCCAAACTACGCCCCGCGGATAATTCCTCGCTGCTCCATGGCAAGCGACCGACTGCTCAGGACCGGTAACGGTGAGAGGACCAAATATACGTCGGTCGATGAGACGACCAACCGAACGACCAACCAACGGTCGTCCCGCTCCAATCTCCCTCCGTCGGACAGTTCGTGTGTGTGGCCAGCGGTCGGCGAGCACTGGCTGTCGGCGCCTCACCGGCGCTCCGTCCCCGACTTCACTGCTGCTGCGTACCGACCGCACAGCTGGTCCATCCCGAACTGACTGCCAGACACACGACGACCCGGAAATACTACCTGTCGTTCCTGAGATGATACGACAGTGTACGTATCGATACGCGCTGCTACTGCCGGTCACGTGCAAGTAAGGCAGGAAGTTAGTGATGCCAGCAAATGGAATACGAAAACGAGGCGGCAGTACCGTAACAGAAGATGACTAATAATAAATGGGATAAACGCGAACCTTTCACGGCTCACCGTCGAACGAGGCATCAGGCAGTTGGGTGCTAGGCGCCAGCGCAAAAGTATGTCGACATCAAGATGGTGCTTGAAAAAAGAGTTACAACGTCGTCTCCGAAACAGAAGTGGGACAAGAAAGTAATTGAAAACAGTACACGACGAAATAGAGTAGAATTACGCGGGGAGCGAAACTGAATAAACAGTACGAATGGAATAGTAATTGGAGAGTTTGAGGGTTTGACACCAGCGTCTAAAGTCGTCTTAGTATAATAATCAAATTACAAAATCAGTATCGTAATCAGTGTAGAAAGAAAGACATCTGAAAGAGTTATGATGCTGAATGGTCGTGAAAATGAGCATCATACAGGAATAAAATACACAGTGTAGACTGGAATGTGAATGCATCAAAGCATGACTGATATAAGCAAGCGATCGGGTCTGCACAAAGTGAAATTAGGATTGGTTTTGATCAGCACGAAGAGCGAGTGTACATAAAGTTGTCAAAAAAACTCTCCAAACCCAATTCGGATACAAATGCCTGCCTCTACTCCATGCTGTGCGGTTGTGATCCTGCCTTCGCCCTCTTTTGCTACAACAGTCATGAACATTCATCGTCTCATCATCGGCTTTCAATACATCTTTGCCAGCCAAAAGACGATTTTCCCTCTTCTTCATTCCTTGTTCCAGGATAACATCGTTTACCTGGATTGCCTCAAAAACCCCTGACATGTAGTATTGACGCCAATTGCACGCCTTCCCACCAGTTTTTGTCAACTCTGGCAACCTGAAATCTCGTAAAAGTTTGTACAGTTACTGATTCGCTGAAGGGTTCCGTTTGGGTACCAAGTTTCAGACTCGCGGTTGTTTCTAACAAGCTTGCACGCTTTAGTGTTCCACAGAGCCACAGGGTCGTTTGAACAGTTGTACGAAATCAGGGGGAACTTTTATGTTCCTGCATTAGCAAAGGGATGTTTTATCCTAGTACAAATAGATGAAGCTATCTCGGGGATCACTGCTTTTGTCTTACAAAGATTTCTGTGCGTTCTTTTTTTTTTTTAATTTCAGGCCAAAAAGCAGAGGGAATAGTAATCTGTCTGCACATCTGCTGTGTCCATTAGTAGTCCTTCGAGGAAAGGTATCTCGACAACAAGAGCAACAACGAGAAATGAAGCTATCCCCTTAGCATGTCCCAGTACTTGAGTCTTCTATATTCAGTACAAACCTCAACGGATCTTCCTCACTAGAAATCACAGAGATGCAGAGAGACTCAGTTGATTCAGTCTTCCAGTAAGCTGTATTTCTACCTGGGTACTTAGTGTCCACTTTCCGATGCCACTGTCATACTAACTTTACCATAAGAATTAGTAGGAAGTGTATTGTTAATGGGTACTTGCCGTCCTCTTCCAGATGTTTCTTCTTTACTTACGTCAAAATAAGCAAGACTACACGGCCTAGCAACACTAATGTGATCACCGCCTATGTCCGATATCGACGTGGTATGACCACTCTCATATGGCAGGACGCAGCACTAGTATTGGAGGGCGTATAAAACATGTTGGGGGCGGGAAGGAGAGGGAACGCCGAAACACAGAGCACTCGTAGTCGTAATGGGGAAACATACCGCTTTATCTGACGTCCTAGAAGATAGACTCATTGACTTTCGGACCGAAGTCGGAAGTATTCCCCGGACGGCTAAGTTCGTAAACTGTTCGCGCAGCGCCTTGGTTAAAGTATACCGTGCACGGAAACACCTTGGTGGACTAGTCTACATTTCAGCAAGGTATGCAGGAGTTTGTGTCTACTTAGGAAAGTATGAGAAAGGTACTGTCAGAAAGTAAAGCTGTGATGACAGCTGTGTGTTTGTGTGAGGGAGAAAGAGGGATGGCGGGGGAGGGGGGGGGGGGGAGGGAGAGGGAGAGAGAGAGAGAGAGAGTGAGCGGGGGGGGGGGGGGCGAGAATTTGTAGAAGTTGGCTGGAGTGTCACATGGATAGTTCAATAGGTAAGAACAGTGTCCGGGACAGACAAAAAGTTCCAAGTTGAACAAAGACTCTACGTCACACTAGCGAACACAGCAATTGATTCTCAATTGCTAAATAAATATGGGAACTGGATATACTTCCTAATCTCCTTCCAACCTCCTACTCCTGCTTCTCGTCCTCTTTGTTGACCACCTCCTCCTTCTCCACATTCTCTCCGTCGATCAACTCCTACCATAAATCTCTGTGTGTCTTCACCTCCCTGCCCCTCTCTCACCATCACCTCTCCCCACCTCTCCCTGATGCTGAGCCTTGTTTATTGTTATTGCAAACGAAATCTTCAACGGGAACTGAATTGACTTAAAGTCATTGGGTAAATCGGTTGGGATAATTTGTATTTGGGGTATGAGAGAGACCTCTCCAGCTGATGGATCTGCTAAAATACTGCCTTCAATAATTTAATTCGCATTGTTTTAATCCAAGAATGTGGAGAATTACAAAGATTCGTGCGATTCGGATTCTCTAGTGGTATTCTACACCGAAATCGATAAGCCATAAACACAATTTTCCCAAAACTAATTTTTCTCTTGCAAACGGCTGCGAGGGAAGTTTATATATAAAATTCTTCCATATATATATAGGACGGTCCATTGGTCGTGACTGGGCCAAATATCTCACGAAATAAGAGTCAAACGAAAAACCTGCAACGAACGAAACTTGTCTAGCTTGATGGGGGAAACCAGATAGCGCTATGGTTGGTCCGCTAGATGGCGCTGCGATAGGTCAAACGGATATCAACTGCGTTTTTTTTAAATAGGAACCCCCATTTTTTATTACATATTCGTGTAGTACGAAAATAAATATGAAGATTTTAGTTGGACCCCTTTTTTCGCTTTGTGATGGATGGCATTGCAATAGTCACAAACGTATAAGTACGTGGTATCACGTAACATTCCACCAGTGCGGACGGTATTTGTTTCTTGAAAAATAGCCCGTGTTAAAATGGACCGTTCATCAATTGCGGAAAAGGTCGACATCGTGTTGATGCATGGCTGTTGTGATCAAAATGCCCAAAGGGCGTGTGCGATGTATGCTGCTCGGTATCCTAGACGACATCATCCAAGTGTCCGGACCGTTCGGCGGATAGTTACGTTATTTAAGGAAACTGAAAGTCTTCAGCCACATGTGAAACGTCAACCACAACCTGCAACAAATGATGATGCCGAAGTAGGTGTTTTAGCTGCTGTCGCGGCTAATCCGCACATCAGTAGCAGAAAAATTTCGCAAGAATCGGGAATCTAAGATCAGTGTTGAGAAGGCTAGATCAACATCGATTGCACCCGTGCCATATTTCTATGCACCAGGAATTGCAAGGCGACGACTTTGAACGTCGTGTACAGTTCTGCCACTGGGCACAAGACAAAGTACGGGACGATGACAGATTTTTTACACGCGCTGTATTTAGCGACGAAGCGTCATTCACCAACAGCGGTAACGTAAACCGGCATAATGTGCACTATTGGGCAACGGAAAATCCATGATGGCTGCGACAAGTGGAACATCAGCGACCTTGGCGGGTTAATGTATGGTGCTGCATTATGGGAGGAAGGATAATTGGGCCCCCTTTTATCGATGGCATTCTGAATGGTGCAGTGTATGCTGATTTCCTACGTAATGTTCTACCGATGTTACTACAAGATGTTTCACTGCATGACAGAATTTCGATGTACTTCCAACATGATGGATGTGCGGCACGTAGTTCGCGTGCGGTTGAAGCGGTATTGAATAGCGTTTTTCATGACAGGTGGATTGGTCGTCGAGCACCATACCGTGGCCCGCACATTCACTGGATCTGACGACCTCAGATTTCTTCCTGTGGAGAAAGTTGAAAAATATTTGCCATCGTGATCCACCGACAACGCCTGACAGCAAGCGTCAGCGCATTGTCAATGCATGTGTGAACATTACGGAAGGCGAACTACTCGCTGTTGAGAGGAATGTCGTTACACGTAGTGCCAAATGCATTGAGGTTGACGGACATCATTTTGAGCATTTATTGCATTAATCTGTTATTTACAGGTAATCATGCTACTAGATCACGCGTTCTCAGAAGTGATAAGTTCGAAAAGGTACATGTATCACATTGGAACAACCGAAATAAATGTTCAAACGTACCTACGTTCTGTATTTTAATTTTAAAAAACCTACCTGTCTGCAACTGTTCGTCTAAAATGGTTCAAATGGTTCACATGGCTCTGAGGACTATGCGACGTAACTTCTGAGGTCATCAGTCGCCTAGAACTTAGAACTAAATAAACCTAACTAACCTAAGGACATCACACACATCCATGCCCGAGGCAGGATTCGAACCTGCGACCGTAGCGGGCGCTCGGTTCCAGACTGTAGCGCCTAGAACCGCACGGCCACTCCGGCCGGCTAAAATAGTTAGCGATATGTTTTTGACTTCTACAGCGCCATCTATCACAAAGAGAAAAATGTGGACCAACTAAAACATTCATATTTCTTTACGTGCTACACGAATATGTAACAAGAAATGGGGATTCCTATTTAAAAAAACGCAGTTGATACCCGTTTGACCTATGGCAGCGCCATCTAGCGGGCCGACTATAGCGCCATGTGATTTCCCTCCTTCAAGCTAGACAACTTCCGTTCTTTGTAGGTTTTTTCGTTTGACGATGATATCGTGAGATATTTGGCCCGGTCACGATCAATGGACCACCCTGTATATATATATATATATAAACAATGTGTCTTACGACGTAAATGCTCTGCTATCTTTGTTAAAGCCGACTACTAATAGAATGAAAATGACACCGGAAATTTTCAGAGCACAGCGCAACATTTTCTATCCTGCTGTCGGCCTTAAAAGGAAACCTGTCCATTGTTGTTTAAAAAGTATACAGCGTATGCGCTTTTATATGTTTATTCCAGTATCGCGTGAAAATTTGTAGTATATAGGTGAAGCTATTTTAGACATTTTCCCTAATAACGTTCGTCATTTATATATATTACATTTATGTCTGATATATATTTAAAAACATACCCTATGTCTATCCACATGTTTAGAGCATAGTCTAAAAATGTGCAGTAAACCGGTTGAGAAACTTTCGACATTTTTAGAAGCAACGTTAAAGAACGCCTAGCCTTCATTAAGTAGCCTAAACGAAGTTTCCCGGAATATCTTACTGAAATCCATGTCTGGAGCTTTTCTTCGCAGTTTATATGGGAAGAAGTAATGGTTCTACGCTGACAAAAGAAACGAGAAACAGCTACAAGGCACCCACGGGAAACTCGTGGTAGAAGGCAGACATAGCAAAAAAAGAGCCTTATTTTGTTAAAATGTACAAGAATACCTTCATTCTGAGAGCGGAACCATTCAGCTTCCTGAGAAGCTCGCCTAATGTCTTTAAATATACCGCGCCGCTCTCCATATACGTTCCGGCGCTCTGGAGGCAACATATAACAGTGGAAGGGGTTGCGTTCCTTTTCATCAATTATTGTGTAGCAGCGGAGAAACAGCCTTACAAGTTCTTAAGGAGGGGCTTTTAAGTTGTGCGCTTAGCGGCCAGTAATATTCATACCTCGTTAACTCGGAAGGCGCTCTCGGGTCCGGGAGCGCACGCGGCGCGCCAGAGGGATTATGGGAGTTGGATGTAATGAATCCGACGGAGCGGGCTCCGCCTTATTAAGCACAGCGAAAGCTACCGCCAGGACACGGAAGGAAGGCTGGCCCAGCACTCGGGCCGGTTACTGACAAGTGCCGAGGGAGATTAGGTCGCTAGGGCCGGCCACATACCATGGAGAGGGACACAAAGCTCCCGCACACCTCAGTTACCTCAGGCGGCATGCTCGACAGTCATCAAGTAGCAGTTTTCTCAACCCGAACGTTGGTATAAACATCACTGAGCTACACTAGACATTGCTCTACTAAAAGTTTTATGATTAGACAAAGCTTTGAAAAGGTTGAGCCATGATGTTACCTGTACACAATAAAAGATCTTTGTTATTTTATCCATATATCCTGAATTACTCGCCTGTTACTGATTCTTGAGGACTAACCAAGCCCCTACCACGCCGTAGCGGAGAAGCGAGGCAACTATCCCCCAATTGAAGCAGCTGATAGCCGCCATTTGCAGGGATGAATCCTAGTACTGGGCTTGTGATTTGAAGTATATGAGACGCAACAAGAGCAAATTGAAGCACAAATTAGACACATGTTTGTTTAAAAAAATACTGAGTATTCGAGTCTATTTTAAAAGTATACTTACGTGAATGAAGTTTCTTATTTCCGAAATACGTCTGCGTAGAGACCAGGTGCAGCGAGTTTACATCGACTTATTTGAATTAGATAATTACAGGAAACTTTTAAAGTAGCAGGCAGTACGATTATTATTTAATTCACGTAATAATCCTGTCAGGTCCTGATTGCTTTTTGCCGACTACTGTGTACATTTTGAACGCTTACTTTTGTTTAGCACAGTATTGTCTACACTCGAATTTTGGTGTAATTTATTGTAATAACCCATATCACTTTAAATGCCGTAGGAAGTTGATTCGCACATTAGTTTTTAACACTGATAGCACCTCCGAAAGTGGCTGAGTTTGCAACATTTGATCAAATATCTGACCATTTACAAAGCATAATCACCACCTGACAACATATGTTAAGTATCTAAACGCAATTATTCGACCTACCTCTGATTCCTACTTAATATACAGGGTGATTCAAAAAGAATACCACAACTTTAGGAATTTAAAACTCTGCAACGACAAAAGGCAAAGCTAAGCACTATCTGTCGGCGAATTAAGGGAGCTATAAAGTTTCATTTAGTTGTACATTTGTTCGCTTGAGGCGCTGTTGACTAGGCGTTGATGCTAAGATGGCGACCGCTCAACAGAAAGCTTTTTGTGTTATTGAGTACGGCAGAAGTGAATCGACGACAGTTGTTCAGCGTGCATTTCGAACGAAGTATGGTGTTAAACCTCCTGATAGGTGGTGTATTAAACGTTGGTATAAACAGTTTACAGAGAATGGGTGTTTGTGCAAAGGGAAAAGTTCTGGACGGCCGAGAAGAAGCCCTGATCTTACCCCCTGGGATTTTTTCTTATGGGGGTATGTTAAGGATATGGTGTTTCGGCCACCTCTCCCAGCCACCATTGATGATTTGAAACGAGAAATAACAGCAGCTATCCAAACTGTTACGCCTGATATGCTACAGAGAGTGTGGAACGAGTTAGAGTATCGGGTTGATATTGCTCGTGTGTCTGGAGGGGGCCATATTGAACATCTCTGAACTTGTTTTTGAGTGAAAAAAAAAACCTTTTTAAATACTCTTTGTAATGATGTGTAACAAAAGGTTATATTGTGTTTCTTTCATTAAATACACTTTTTTAAAGTTGTGGTATTCTTTTTGAATCACCCTGTATATTTGATTGCCTTGGTAACCTGGAAAAGGAACGTTCAAAATTATACACACTGACAGTATGTCCACACTACTTAACCTAGGCCTATATTGCACGATTTCAAGGACACTATACCTTTTTCAAATGAGTTGGAAATCCGAATACTGTTGGTATAACATCGTCCTTCAGTTGACGTCTATTTACATAATTTTCCATTTAACAATTCTCTCCAAAATGAAGAGAGCACAGCAAATGATTTGCTGTCAGATGGAGGTTCTCTCTCCGAGTAGCAACTATCCATTTCCGATTTAGAAAATCAAAACAAAAACGCTCATGATGTATTATTTATCCATGAAAATACTGTATACAAGTAATACAAAGTAACAAACACCCAGAAATGACTGACCTGAGAAATGTAACATTGTTTCCGGCTTCGTCTTTGCTTCCATTATACTGTTACAATTAAAAGCAGCACACGAACGAACCATGTTTACGCACTGTTTCCCTGCAAATGGCGGCATCTATTACATTCAGTGTGGGAACGCGACACTAGCGCCAATGCGCGGTCTAGCTTTTATTTAGTAAGTCTATGGGACTAACGCAAGCAACCGAACTTTTATTTCAGATCCACAATCGGTTTCGGGCTTTCATACCGATCTTTGGTTGGATAAGGTTTTGAATTACATTAATGGCTTCAGCTGCGGCGGGCCTTCAGCTGCGGCAATTTGTTCCAGGGGCTTGTTTTTGATTTCCCAGGACAATCTACACTGAGATGACAAAAGCCATGGGATGGCGATATGCAAATATATAGATGGCGGTCGTATCGCGAGCACAAGGTAGAAAATGGCAGTGCAGTGGCGGGGATGTCATTTGTACTCAGGTGAGGCATGTGGAAAGGTTTTCGACGTGATTATGGCCGCACAACGGGAATTCAACAGACTGTGGATGTGGAATGGTACTTGTAGCTAGACTCATGTGACATTCCATTTCGACAATCTATGTTGTTGTTGTGGTCTTCAGTCCTGAGACTGGTTTGATGCAGCTCTCCATGCTACTCTATCCTGTGCAAGCTTCTTCATCTCCCAGTACCTATTGCAGCCTATATCCTTCTGAATCTGCTTAGTGTATTCATCTCTTGGTCTCTCTCTTCGATTCTTACCCTCCACGCTGCCCTCCAATACGAAATTGGTGACCCATCGATGCCTCAGAACATGACCTGCCAACCGATCCCTTCTTCTAGTCAAGTTGTGCCACAAGCTCTTCTTCTCCCAAATTCTGTTCAACACCTCCTCATTAGTTATGTGATCTACCCATCTAATCTTCAGCATTCTTCTGTGGCACCACATTTCGAAAGCTTCTATTCTCTTCTTGTCTAAATTATTTATCGTCCACGTCTATAGGGAATTCAATATTCCGAGGCTCACAGTGCCAAAAGTGTGTCGAGAACCCCAAATTTTAGGCAGTACCTCTCACCACCTGTAACACTGTGGCCAACGGCCTTCACTTAACGACCGAGAGCAACGGCGGCTGCGAAGAGATGTCAGTGCTAACAGACAAGGAATGCTGCATCAAATAACAGCAGTTCCTTTTGTGGGACGTACGACGAACGTATCCATTAGGACAGTCTGGTGAAATTTGACGTTAATGCTCGGTGGCAGTAGATGACCGTCAAGAGAACCTTTGCTAGCAGAATGACGTTTCCTTCAGCGTCTCTCCTTGGCTCGTGACCATATCAGTTGGACCTTAGACGACCACAAAACCGTGGGCAGGTCAGATCATTCCCGATTTCAGTTGGTAAGACCTGACGTTTGAATTCGAGTGTGGCGCAGAACGAACGAAACCATGGACTCAAGTTGCCAAAGAAAGTCACTGTGCAAGCTGGTGTTTACACGGAATGGACTGACCGTTAAATGGAAATGGTTATGTTCGGTTAATTGGAGTTTTTTACAGCCATTCATGGACTGTATGCTCCCGAACAACGATGGAATTTTTATGGATGACAGTGCGCCATGTCAATGGCCATAACTGTTTGCGATAGGTTTGAAGTACTTTCTGAACAATTGGAGCGAATGATTTGGTCACCCAGATGGCTCGACATCAATCTCATCCAACATTTATGGGACGTAACCGAGATGTCAATTCCTGCACAAAATCCGGCACCGACAACACTTTTGCAATTATTGAAGGCTACAGAAGCAGCATGAGTCAGTATTTCTGCAGAGGACTTCCGACGACATGTTCAGTTCATGCCACGTCGCGTTGCTGTGATACGCCAGGCAAAAATAGGTCCGATACGATATTAGAAGGTATGTTACCATTTTAGTCATGGAAGTATACAATCTGTTGGAATATAAACAGCATTAATAAACAAAATAAACAACTCTGGCACGTAAAACATACTTGATAACATTTTTTATGTCAGTCTGAGCTTCATAGTCGTGCTTCACACTCGATGTTTTGTTTAATGAGCAAAGAGCATCCATTAAGAAAACATATCGTTCATTAACTCATTCGTTAACTCACCAGGAAAGTACTTGGGCTCGAACAAACACAAATACACCAAAATCGTGTGAGTAATAATGTAAAGGTCTCTTATTGCATTAGTGATACTCCCGCATCTGCAAAACTCTGCAGTCGTCCGTTAGAGGCCTCTGCGTATGCCATGCCGCATTGCACACTGACCTGCCGGTACGCCAGTCGGGACCAGTAGGTTGGTTGGTTGGTTTGGGGAAGGAGACCAGACAGCGAGGTCATCGGTCTCATCGGATTAGGGAAGGACGGGGAAGGGAGTCGGCCGTGCCCTTTGAAAGGATCCATCCCGGCATTTGCCTGGAGCGATTTAGGGAAATCACGGAAAACCTAAATCAGGATGGCCGGAAGCGGGATTGAACCGTCGTCCTCCCGAATGCGAGTCCGGGACCAGTAGGGATGGTGCAGTTTGCCTCTGAAGTTGCGTTTTGTGACATTATTTGTGTATTGAAGCGTCAGATGGCTCGACGATTGGTAATCAATCCTTCTAATGTGTTGCGATTGGTTGAGATGAAGTTACGAAAAACCCTTCTTCTTGAAAATGGTATTCGTGTAGAAGACGAATCACTCGCATGCTTTCTGGTATCTATTATGGTGCAGAAATATGAGCATAAGTTGGAAACAGATACTGTTGTAACACTAAGACATAATGATGATGATAGGGATGATAATGACGAACAACTCACTGCAAACGGTAGTGCTACGGCAAGTGCGGGAAGAGGCGATGGAAGCAGTGACAGTGAATACAAACCGTCTCCCAAGAAGAAGGTTAAAGTTGCATCATCACGGCGTTTGATGACAACACACTGGAGAACATGTACGATGATTATTAAGTAAGAGGTTTCGACACATACGACAAGCTTCTGAAAAGATACCCTAAACTAAAGTCTAAAAGCAGTATTAAAAACATACTGGATTACGTGGCAAAGAAAAGAGAAGGAAATACAGTTTTCAAAGGAAATCGTACACTGCTACTCAAGACCATCAAGGGGCGTGTAATGGCGAAATTCCATCAAGCGCGAGAATGAGGTTCCGCCGTTCATTATTGGCATTTACAACATTGGGCATTGGACGTAGCCAGAAATCACGGGTGTACAAACTTTACAGCTTTACTAGCATTTATTACTAATTTGAAAAAGGAGTTTAGGATAACATCACGCCTTATCGCTATGCTCCAAGCACGAAAAGATGACGAAGAAGAGCTGATTGAAAGAGCTCAAACGTTTGTTGCTCACGTCAATGAGCATATCACGAGAGAAAACATCGATATTAGTTCTGTACGGAACTGTGATCAGAGTCAGTTCAACTATGAACTTTCTTGTGACAGAACACTATCCATGAAAGGGGACGGAAACACTCTCGCGAAGTTGCAATCAGTTAACTGTGCAACACATAGTCACACGATCGATGGTGCTATATCAATGGACGGACGATTGGCAGACAAACTCTATGTTTGCTTCCAAGAATCCAGTGGAAAATTTGGACCCCGCGTGTCAAGGGAAATAGAAAAGCGGTGACCTCCAAATGTCGTCGTCGATGCAAGTGTGAGTGGGAAGATGACGAAACAACATCTGAAGACGTTTTTTCTGTCAGTTTTGAATCCACATTTGTCGAGAAAGACATTATTACTTTGTGACTCCTGGTCTGGACATAAGGAAGAACGAGTACTACTGGTAGCATCTGGCGGAAAATATGTAGATTTAAAAATCATTCCGCCTAAAACTACAAAATATGCACAACCTCTGGATGTGTATTTCTTCAGGCAATATAAAATATATGCCAAGAGAATAGCAGACTCCATTAAACTACGTTCCAGTAATGTGCAGCCGAAATTTCACGACAGATTCTTTACCATGAATATGCATTCTGTCATTTACAATCAGTTATCTGCGGGAGTATACAGACCAATGCTTCGTTACGCGTGGCAGAACGCAGGCTACGATATTGGTGAACCAGTGAACAACTTCAAAACTGTCATTGACGTGGCGTTCAACACTGATATTATAGAATGTGCAAATACGCCATGCGATCAACTTGCATTTCTTCACTGTTTGTTTTGCAGTCATTCGTATTGCTCGGATCATTTTATTGACGTTCCGCATTTACATTTATAGTTAAGATTGCTGCATTGCGTATGGCATCTACAATACATCTACAGTGATATCTAGAGCATGACTGCAGAGTTTTGCAGAAAAACGACACCCACCAACACATTCAGAGGTACACAATGGTCCTGTAACCAAACGTTCATACAGATCAGTTCGTTCGAGCCCAAGTACTTTCTTGGTCAGCCAAAATCTAAAGTGAGCAAAGAAAATATGTGGAACGTACAGCATATTAATAACACAGAAAAAGGCTTTACGGGAAGAATGAAAGTATTTAAGTAATACAGGGCAAGTTCTTTTCAGGATTTTTTTAAAAATAAGAACGGGGAACGTAAATTTTAAGAAACACTGTAGAATCATGAGACTGCACGCTATAAATCAAGGCGACATAGCTATATATACCCTAAGAAGTTTTTAATTTTTTGCTGCCCTAACTAACTTATGAACTAAAAAAGGATCGTCAGACAATCTGTACATATAAATAGATGAGTCTGTATGTAATATATAGTAAACCTTTTCAGTCTGAAGGATTTAGAGCTTTACTTTAAAATTTCTGCTGCCTACAGTTACATAAAAAATTATGAAAACAACTTGTCCTCTAGCTAGTAAATAATTATTTCATTCTTGGAGTACTACCTTTTTTGTGTTATTAACGTGTTGCACCTTCCGCATATTTTCGTTGCATATTTTGGAATTTTTCTCAACAAGAAATGAACGAGATATTTGCTTAGTACATGCTCTTTGTTCTGTAAATAAAAAAATAGAAAGTGAAGCACTGGTAGGAAGCCCAAACTGGCATGAAGAATATTACGATGTATGTCTTACATACCACACTGATTTGCTTAGAATATATATGGTGTTTACAACGCAATAGATAACACATCGTCCTGGAAAAACGTAAGTACCACACAAGACAAAGCACAGTCCACTGGAACGTATTACCGTACGTGTCGACATGCTGTTGATCAACATATGCGACTGGAAACGTTAGCCATCTGAAGATGGGCATGAATGCCTGAAACTTGTCACGGCTCTGGAATGAAAGCATTTTAAATTTATTTGTGGTTGGTTGCATTATTCACTAACAATTTAATGTCGAACTAGATCATGCAACATTTATCCATATAAATTGCTAATTCGATGTTTCGGCATACTGTCATAATTGTATTCAGGACGTACAAATTTCAACTTCAATTGCCATTTGGCAATTATAAATGGTACGATCTTTCTCTAAATTGAGCGATGTATTCTGTAAGGCCACTTGTTTTGTTCGTGAATCTAATAACTGCAGTCAGGCGAAACGCCTAAGTTATTTTTTAATGGGGAAAATTAAAGTCCGATCTCGATAGATTCCTCATTTTGAAATGAGCTGATTACCCAGCCATAAGGTGCAAGTTACAAGGAAAGACGGTAATATTTGAACGGAAAAGATAACTAACAGAGAAATATTTGATCGGTACGTCAAACTTCAAAGAACTTGTGTTAGGATATTTATAAAAAACATATCAGTGCCACTGTGTAGGACAGGAGGCCTGTTTATGGGCGCACATAATACCTTAGTGGATGGATCCAAGCTTGCTGAAATCCGTGGGGTGCATGAATATAGTACTGAGTCATTTTAAAAATGCCTACGTTTTCACAATTTTTTAAATAGATTTGTAAGTAACATTTTAGTCTTTTAAATACCTTTACTAGTTTCATAAAGTTTAATCCGATACTGACTGGACACTTTAAATGTTAACCCACACACGTTCGCATTTACGAAAGTGGTGCAAACCATTTTCTTCCTTAGTTATATGTCCCACAGTTCATTTGAACGACTGTTTTATCCAAATGATGTGGAACGAATTATTTTACAGGATATGTAAACATTATTATCGTTAACATTAGTGAAGAAATTATTTTGTATTTCCGGTCATGTAACTACACTTAAAAACTAGGTATTCTTTTTTGATAATTTTATGGGCTACCAGATTTCAAATAAAAATTCATCCATGGAAAGGGAGTTATCTAGAAGAAATGATCATAGGTTACATTTAAGGTTAGGTAATGAAATAGAGGAGTTCATGTTATATGCAATTATTCGTAGGAGTTACATTGCGTAGAATGTGTTACTCTACTAGTTTTATGGAATTAATGGCCTTACACACAACTGGTTTGAACCACACATCACAAATAGAATGCAAAATGTTGTGCTGAACAATTCCAACAGTGCTAAAAGAAAGAAAATTTCAGTGACTACGTAGACATCACAAAAAGAGTGCCGCAAGTTTCAGTTTTGAGTCCACTCCTATTCATTATTAATGTGAATGACGTTCCATCTACCATTTATGAAGTTCAATTTTTACTGTTTGGTAACTACGCTAGTATTCTAATAAATGCTGTCAGAAAGAAGTCAATGGAAGTGTTATTAGTGATGTCTTTCAAAGAATTATTAAGTGGTTCTCTGAAAAGGAACCTCCCTTAATTTTGCGAAAACACCCTATATATTCAGTTTGGCAGAACAACACTGGCATACCAAATGTTGATGTACCTGATGACAAGAGTTGCAAATATGGTGGAATGGTCAAAGTATTTAATTAATAAAAACCGGAAATGGAAGATACATATTACTGAGTTGCGCAAACAGTTAGGCTCAGCTACTTTTCGACTTCGTACAATTGATAGTTCTGGGAGGACGTGACTCAATCTCGTGGCGTATTTTGCATATTTCCATTCAGTAATGTCTAATAGAATAATTTTATTCGGTAAATGACCACATAGTAATGAAATACTGATCGCAAAATAACTAACAGTAAGAATAAAATGTGGCGTACACCGTCGGTGGTCATGGAGGTACTTCCTAAAGGAGATTTGCATTTTAACTGCATATTCGCAGTACATTTATTCGCTAGCGAAGTTCTTGAGGAATAACCCGTCACAATTTGTAGAGTACTGCGCCGACCATTCCTGCGACAGTAGAGGAAAAATGACTTAATTTATACGTTATCGAAGGTGTCAGTGACTCAGAAAGGACCAAGTACTATAGCTAGATTCTGACGAAAGAAAAAGAAATGTACGCGAGCATGTAGCACAAAAGTGAGTTGTTGTTGAACCAAAATTTGGAGGAAGGTCACATAAGTGTAAGTGATATCGTTCGCAAACAATAAAGCCAATATGTAATAAACGTTTGTGAAGGTGGAAGGGTTAAAATACAGGGAGCGGGAGGCTATTTACAAGTTGTGCAGAAACTAGATGTTGTAAGAGTCGAGAGGCACAAAAGGTAAGTACAAGCTGGGAAGAGAGTGAGGCAGGGTTGTAGCATATCCACGATATTATTCAAGGTGGTGGTTAGTGTTTAACGTCCCGTCGACAACGAGGTCATTAGAGACGGAGCGCAAGCTCGGGTTAGGGAAGGATTGGGAAGGAAATCGGCCGTGCCCTTTCAAAGGAACCATCCCGGCATTTGCCTGAAACGATTTAGGGAAATCACGGAAAACCTAAATCAGGATGGCCGGAATATTATTCAATCTGTATATAGAGCAAGCGGTAAAGGAAATAACAGAAAAATTTGGAGTAGGAATTAAAGGCCAGGTAGAAGAAATAAAACCTTTGTGGTTTGTCGACGGCATTGTAATTCTGTCAGAGACAGCACAGAACTTGGAAGTACATTGCAGAAGAATGGACACTGTCTTGAAAGAGGATATAAGATGAACATCAACAAAAGCAAAATAAGGATGATGGTATATAATTGAATTAAAACAAGTGATGCTGAGGGAATTAGATCAGGAAATGAGACACTTAAAGCAGTTTATGGGTTTTGCTATTTGGGAAGACTTTAACTAATGATGGTCGAAGTAGGGAGGTTATAAACTGTAGACTGGCAACGGCAAGAAAAGCGTTTCTGAAAAAAAGAAACTTGTTAACATCGAGTGCATATTTAAAAGTCATGAAGTCTTTTCTGGAAGTATTGTATGGATTGTACGCGTGTATGGAAGTGAAACATGGGCGGTAAAAAGTTTAGAGAAGATGAGAATAGCAGCTTTTGAAGTGCGGCGCTACTGAAGAATGCTGAAGAGTAGATGGGTAGATCATATAACTAATAAGGAGATACTGAACAGAATTTAGGGGAAGAGAAATTTGTGTTACAACATGGCTAGAAGAAGGGCTCTTTTGAGTGGGACACATTCTGTAGGCATCAACGGACCACAAATTTAGTAGTAGAGGGAATCGTGGGTAGTAAAAATCGTATAGGAAGACCAAGAGATAACTATAGTAAGCAGATTCAGAGGGATGTAGGTTGCAGTAGTTACGCGGAGATGAAGAGGCTTGCACAGGGTAGAGTAGCATGGAGAGTTGCATCAAACCAGTCTTTGGACTGACGACCATAACAACAACAACATGATAAACGTCTGAATGAAATAATTTCAACCCCTGCGAGAAAGTCCATGTTCGAGTTACCTTTCATTTTTGTACGTCACACCCATCCACGAAGGAAGCACCCATCTACGTTAATACACCGCGTGGCTATAGCACGCCATACGCGCGCAGTATAACGGGATTCAGTCCCCCCTCCCGTCCCATCTGTTGTCTCCGGCCCTTCAGTTACTGTGGAGAGCCGGGGAGCGCGCCATACCACGTCACATACAGCTGACGCTGGCCGCACTCGCTACACAAGCGGCGAGGCTAAAGCTACGCTCAGAGGACTAGCGGGTCATTCAGCAAATCAGCGAGCTGTCGATTCCGGAAACACCGGAGCGCGTTCTCTGCACGTGTCGGCGGTAACATGAACTACACCTGTGGTGTCAGCATTCACTGTGGGATGACGCAAGTGGTTTCGTTATATACGAGAACTGAAATCCATATTGCGTCGTGATTTGATGCCGCACCGACAGAGTTGCTGAATTCCTTCGGAATACGTATCAGCAGAAGGCCATCCAATTTAAAGTTGCGTTCATATTCCAGTACACGCTGTAATGTATCCCATTGAAACAGAATGGATGAAATGAAATGCTTGTACTTATTCTTCCGAAAGCTAGTTATTAGGAAGTGGAATTCATCGTAGTGTCCTTAGCACGTCTATAGCAGAGGACTTTCACCATGATATTATCAAAGTTCATTAATTTTAACCATCCTGTCGGGCCAAATTGGCTCTCTTACCTGCTAGTATAAGTTTAGTTGCAAAAAGGAACATATATCCTTGAATAAATGTTTCCTTTGTAGTCAGGTACAGACCCGTCATTGGGGAGCAGAGAAGCTACTAGACGGAAAATTTTGATAATCAGACATGGTAACAAAAATTTAGTTCACGAGTTTCGACGTACGAAAAATGCAAATGTGCATGCTGTGGCACGCGGATGGAGCGCAATAAATACTTCACCAGACCACTCTCTTCCCAGTGTTATTAAAAACGGAAATAGGGAACGAGGCTTTACATGTTACTAGAAATAATATTGGTGCATTTTTTGAAAAATGAAAACATGGCTCAGGATAATTACTTCTATAGTTACTGACAAAATTAAAGGGAGTATGGAAAATGGCCTTGCTTACATTCTGCACGATCAAACACAAGGGATTAACAAGGAGGACGGTATACGTCTCACTTTGTTTTAAAACAGAGGATAATCAATAATCTAAAATCAATCGCAGTTACATTGAGTACAACGACATGAGTTAGGTACAGCCTCAAAAAGATCAAATCACTGATCTTACGAGATAGATTAATTTATTACAACAGACAAGATTTCCAAGCAACGGCTTGTGGGCAGAGAATTCAATGCAGTACTTCGCTCGGGAGGAGAATTAAGGGGATACACTTCACACAGTAAGTAGGACCAGTACCAACGCTGTGGACTCTACGACAAAACACGTGTGTCAGCTAGTATGAAAACATTATAGTCAGGAATACTCAATGGAGCTATTTTCAGAAATAGCCCTGTTACGAGAAAACAAAACTGCTAATACATAACTCCGTAGTCCACCCAGTTATCACATACGGGTCAGAGGTATGCATGTTGAAAGAACATGCCAAAAAATGCGCTAAGAACCTTTGAGCGGAAAATACTACGCAAAATCAATGGTCCAATAAGGTAGGAAGAAGGCTGGAGGATACGCTACGAGGACGAATTACAAGTGTTCATACAAGTCAGGGACACAGTAAAATTTGTGAAATCACAGCGAATACGATAGCTAGGACACGTGGAGAGAATAGCAGAGGACAGAATTCCAAAGAAAATTATGAAAGGTGTCATCCACTCAGCTATGCGAAAAGGGAGACCTAGAAGAAGATGGATAGGCGACTTAATAGTGGATTTCACCAGTATGAGAGTCCGGGGATAGAAACGAGCTGCAAGCAACCGAGAAATTTGGAGGAAGATCGTTGAATAAGCCAAGGATCACCAAGGGCTGAGACTGAAAGAAGAATTTATGGTTTCATTCAACTTCGGGCATCGTCTCAGTAACAGGAAACGAATCTTCATGTCGATAAGAGCCCTAAAGAACCGCCTACAAAACCATTATAAAAGAAAACAATAACGCAAAGAGGTCGGTGTGGATAAATGAGGACTGAGTGAGTGTTAAGCTACGGGTCCTAATCACTCCCATACAAACTTGGTCTGATCAGATCGACGAAAAACGATGTTGAAATCTCAAATTTAATTATCTTAACCTGTTCGGCAGACGGTAAGCAAGTTGACTACGTACGTACATAAACTTTTTATGCCACCTGTCATTCTCATGTAAGACGATACTCACTCATCTTAACTACTCAGATCACTGAAGATGGTGCTTACACCTCGAAGTTTCCTCACCATGCCCAAATCTATTTCAGACGTACGACTAAGCATAACCCTTAACAAGTTTCATATGTGGCGTTCCGCAAGGTAGTGTCATGGGCCCTCTGCTGTTCCTGATTTACATAAATGATCTAGGTGATAATCAGAGCAGCCCTCTTAGATTGTTTGCAGATGACGCTGTAATTTACCGTGGACTAAAGTCTTCAGACGATCAATTCCAATTACAAAATTATCTAGAGATAATTTCTGTATGGTGCCAAAAAGGGCAGTTGGCACTAAACAAAGAAAAGTGGAAGGTCATCCACATGGGTACTAAAAGAAATCCGATAAATTTTGAGTATACGATAAATCGCACAAATCTAAGGGCTCTCAGTTCGACTAAATACCTAGGAATTACAATTACGAGCAACTTAAATATGGAAAGACCACATAGATAATACTGCGAGGAAGGCGAAACAAAGACTGCGCTTTGTTGGTAGAACACTTAGAAGATGCGACAAACCCACGAAAGAGACAGCTTACATTACACTTGTCCGTTCTCTGCTGGAATATTGCTGCGCGGTGTGGGATCCTTACCAGGTAGAATTGACAGAGGACATCGAAAAAGTGCAAAGAAGGGCAGCTAGTTATCACGCAATAGGGGTGAAAGTGTCACTGATACGATACGCGAGTTGGTGTGGCAGTCACTGAAACAACGGCGGTTTTCCTTGCAGAAAGATCTATTTACGAAATTTCAATCACCATATTTCTCTTCCGGACATGAAAATATTTTGTTGACACCCAGCTATGTAGGGAGAAATGATCATAATAATGAAATAAGAGAAATCAGAGCTCGAACGGAAAGATTTAGGTGTTCCTTTTTCCCACACGCCACTCAAGAGTGGAATAGTAGAGAAGTAGTATGAAAACAGATGAACCCTCTGCCAGGCACTTAAGTTTGAATTGCATAGTAACCATGTAGATGTAGAACTGGTAAGCAACACCGCGAACGCACTGTCAATAAGTTCACTTTCATATTCAAAATGAGAAACGTGTCTGGATTCCTAAGGGACCAAACTGCTGAGGTCATCGGTCCCTAACCTTACACACTGCTTAAACTAACTTATGCTAAGAACAACACTCACACTCATGCCCAAGGGAAGACTCGAACCTCCCACGGGAGGGGATGCCCAATCGGTGACATGGCGCCTCAAACTGCGCTGTCACTGCGCGAGGCTTAATGTTCAGGACAGGATATATGAAGCACTGTCAACAGCCCTCACACACAAACACACACACACACACACACACACACACACACACACACACACACACAGAACGTGGCAGGTTGTTCGATTTCGCTTATGACAGTGTACAGGAGGTCTAGCGATCAGGACTTGTGAGTGAGCAACGAGAGCTCCCCTTTAAATGACAGAACAGAAACTTACAAGGGGAGGCCGCCAATTGTGAAGTTCAGATTCGATTCATAGTGCGCATAATAAAAGCTCATGTTCAGAGGTGTAATGTGGCAAAGCACCAAGATGCACTTCTCAGCCGTTGTCGAGAAAATCGACAGTTAAAAGAAACCGTTGCGGTGAAACACTCTCTACGATTAGCAATTTTCTACAGCGTGGTGGTGCAGCGGTAAGCGCTCGGGTTCGTAATCCGAAGGTCGCCGGATCGAATCTCGTTCCATGAAACTTTTTTTTTTAGTATTTGTTTTTTGTAATTCATATATATATATATATATATATATATATATATATATATAATTCCCGGCAATCAGTTGCAACAATTATGCATATAATAAGTTGTTGAAAGTCGTTTGTCGTGGAAAAACTGGCGACTTCGAACATCATTATGTTTTCCGCAAACAAAGTTGTATTTCACAAATGTTATTAATTGTCTTCATAATGTTAACCACGTATAGTTAACGGAAGACGTAGAAACGAATACGTATAGCGTAAGTCAAACGTTTGAATTAGAATAGAGACCCCACGAACACAAACTTGCTGTGGCAGGTATGAAATATAAACTCCGTTACTCGCTCGTTACACTTGAAAGACAGATGTTGAATGGGCCGAAACGAGCCGCCACATAACAGCGTAGTTGCCTGCTAACTTCGAAAGAAGGTAGATGCGGTCCCTAGCGCAGCTTATAACATCGCCGAAAATCAGTGCGGACGTGAGAGCTTTGGTACACCCTGTCAAAAACAAACGGAAAAATGGAGGCGGTACAATTGGAGAGCGATCCGCCTTCACCAACATGCATAAGCAATTCATTAATAGTTTATATATATATATATATATATATATATATATATATATATATATATATATATTTGAATTGCAAAAAACTAATAATAAAAAAATATTGCATGGCGCGAGATTCGATCCGGCGACTTTCGGATTACGAACCCCAGCGCTTACCGCTGCGCTATGACGCTGTAGAAAACCATCAATCGTAGAGAGTATTTCACCGCAACGGTTTCTTTTAACTGGCGATTTTCTCGACAACGGCTGAGAAGTGCATCTTGGTGCTTTGCCACATTACACCTGTGGCCATGAGCTTTCATTATGCGCAGTATGAATCGAATCTGAATTTCACAATTGGCGGCCTCCCCTTGTTAAATCAAATAAAGAAAATAAATATATTTCAATGCGCGGCATACAAGAGGCGCGGCTGGGGTGTAAGTTACCTGGTGTAGGTCAGTCTAGGACGACGAACAACTAAATAAATGGACATATGAAGGGGAGGCGGTTCATGCTAAGCTATGTTGGTGGCTGGTCAAGGGCACAGAGGCAGAGGATCTGCCTCGCAGAAATTGGATTACAAGAGAGACAGGCAACTGCGTTCGACACTGCAGAATCCTCCAGTGTCCACACACTTGATCTGTATCCCACACACGCTATTGGCTAAAACCGATGGCGGGAATTCGCTTGCAGTTTCAGCAGATAGCTCAAGGCGTCCCTTGTGAGTAGCTTTAACTGGACAGAATAGCCTCGGTTCTGAAAGGCAGGCAACTTGTGTCACGTAGGCGAAGCCGACGTTGCTCTGGGAGGAGACTTGTAGAGATTTGACAAAGTCTTCGAAATGAATTTTTTAAACCAATTACCTAAAATTTTCCTTAAATCGCTGCCATGTTTTACAGACAGCTTTTGAACAATATGCTGGCAGTAGTATGTACTCGTTCGGATGCTCTTCAGCGTCATTCTCCGGAACTTGGAACCAAATATCAGTGCCTCTTTTTCAGTTGTTCAAGTATCGATAAACGGTAGGTTATCTTTAAAATCTACATATACTCATACGATCTTTATCATGTTCTAACTATGTAATGATTAATTAGAAGGAGTAATGCATATCTGGTTACTCATATGTACTACTGTGGTGGGAGGTGTATGATTATACTTACGTCCAAGGTATGCAAAACATGTACGCTACTGCACAGGTGTAAAAGACTGTGTAATGTCTTATGTAACGTTCAACTTCATTGCATAATCCTAGATATGTATTTTAACTTTGCTTTTGTTAACACCATAAAATCTTGTACAAACCATGGTTTGAAAGTGGATGTGTGATTGACCGAAACTAATCATCACATAGAAATGACAGCTATCGCAACTATGATGGGTACTGATGGAAAACACAGTTTTTAATAACCGAGATTGCTGGTCCTGGCTATGATAGTAAGCTATGGCCTTTATATGGCCTTATAAACCTCCTAGCTGTAAACCACCTAAACAAATATTTGGTAACAGCCTTATTTCGTGCTTGACCTCATAAATACATCCCTCAATCATAATTAACTCCATGAAAACTGCGCCACCAAATTCATAATTCCTGAAAATCAGCAAGTCACTTTATTTATAATGATAGTTGCTATAAAAAACATCAACAGAGACAGGCAAATGTCTTAAAATGTATATTTCTTAATAAAATTATTTAGTTTCTTCAATAACCGAGGTAATGAACAACAAGTATCGTAACCACGTTACAAGCATCTTTTAGTCTGCGTCAGTGTGGCAAGAAGTGTCAACTATGCTGTCAGACTAAAACTGTAGGTATCACATTTAGTATCATACGGCAGTTTCTGAGCACCGTTATCAACAATTGAATAATAGTTCTGAAAGTCTTATGTGTTTTCAAAAAGTCATAGTTTTACCAATAAAGTATATTACGTATTTTAAAACGTGAATAATCCACGTATCTGATCTGATCCATGCTTCACTCTGTAAAGTGTACAGCGCAATTTGTAGTCCGTCAAAATAAATAAAACCTTAAACTTCGACGATTGAACTTAGCGCATGTTTATTTTTTCTTTCCGTTACACTCTGTGTTTGGCATTCGATCGTGACCTACACAATCTACAGATTATGGAAACTACTTTCACAAGAATCGAAAGACGAGAAAGTAGATAAAAACAAACAAGGTTAACTAAGTAAGCAGCCATCGAAATCCGCAAGTTTTGTCCACAAGGCCGTTTCACTCTGATGTCAATAAGAATATCAACGCTAGCCACCACGTTTGGAGTGATTTTTGTTTCAGATACTTTCCAAATGGAGATATCACTAGTGAACCATGGGTAGCTCGTTCAATAATTAAGGACAGCGAAAAAAGTATGAAGTTAAAAACTGTTAAAATAGCCTAAGTTTATGTAAAATTAAGCACACTATGTGATATGTTTATAGGGCGCACACTTTCTATAGCTTGGCCAAGTGCCACGTACAAGTGTGATCGAGGGCTTGAACTCAGTTAACGTGTGACAAAGCCAATCACACACGATAAGCATGGTGGGCAGAAACAGTCTGAGAAGCTTGTAAGGATTTTGCAGGGTAGGCTGGGCTGAGAAATAATTCCTCAGAAACAAATTCGACACGTTTCACCGTATCCGATTTAATTAGCGTCGAATGCTAGTCGATTATGTCATTTCGAATGTAGATTCAAGCACTTCCACGCGCTAAAATGAACACAGACGTTTGCGATCCGAGGTTATCACTTGTTCAAATTCTCACTCACGGTTAAAGTGTGCTTTTTTAGGAAGTGATAAATTTAAGCTAGGTGAGCAGAAATAAAGTTTGTTCGGTTTGAGGAAACCAAACGGACACGTTTGGCGGCAATGTCTCTGGCCGGCTGTTTGTATATGCGCGAGCAACCACCATGGTGGCTAACTTAAACGCTAATTAAATCGGAAATGGCGCAACGTACTCAATTTTTTTTGTTTTGCAATTACTTCTCAGCACAATGTATTCTGCAAAAAGGTTAAAAGATTTTCAGACTGTTTGCGACTGCCTCGTATGCAGGGTGTTACAAAAAGGTACGGCAAAACTTTCAGGAAACATTCCTCACACACAAAGAAAGAAAATATGTTATGTGGACATGTGTCCGGAAACGCTTACTTTCCATGATAGAGCTCATTTTATTACTTCTCTGCAAATCACATTGATCATGGAATGGAAACAGCAACAGAACGTACCAGCGTGACTTCAAACACTTTGTTACAGGAAATGTTCAAAATGTCCTCCGTTAGCGAGGATACATGCATCCACCCTCCGTTGCATGCAATCCCTGATGCGCTGATGCGCCCCTGGAGAATGGCGTATTGTATCACAGCCGTCCACAACACGAGCACGAAGAGTCTCTACATTTGGTACCGGGGCTGCGTAGACAAGAGCTTTCAAAGGCCCCCATAAATGAAAGTCAAGAGGGTTGAGGCCAGGAGAGCGTGGAGGCCATGGAATTGGTCCGCTTCTACCAATCCATCGGTCACCGAATCTGTTGTTGAGAAGCGTACGAACACTTCGACTGAAATGTGCAGGAGCTCCATCGTGCATGAATCACATGTTGTGTTGTACTTGTAAAGGCACATGTTCTAGCAGCACAGGTAGAGTATCCCGTAAGAAATCATGATAACGTGTTCCATTGAGCGTAGGTGGAAGAACATGGGGCCCAATCAAGACATCACTAACAATGCCTGCCCAAACGTTCACAGAAAATCTGTGTTGATGACGTTATTGCACAACTGCGTGCGGATTCTCGTCAGCCCACATATGTTGATCGTGAAAATTTACAATTTGATCACGTTGGAATGAAGCTTCATCCTTAAAGACAACATCTGCACTGAAATGAGGATTGACACATTGTTGGATGAAACATTCGCAGAAGTGTACCCGTTGAGACCAATCAGCTGCCGATAGTGCCTGCACACGCTGTACATGGTACGGAAACAACTGGTTCTCCCGTAGCACTCTCCATACAATGACGTGGTCAACGTTACCTTGTACAGCAGCAACTTCTTTGACGCTGACATTAGTGTTATCATCAACTGCACGAAGAAGTGCCTCATCCATTGCAGGTGTCCTCGTCGTTCTAGGTCTTCCCCAGTCGCAAGCCATAGGCTGGAATGTTCCGTGCTACCTAAGACGCCGATCAATTGCACCGAACGTCTTCCTGTCGGGACACCTTCGTTCTGGAAATCTGCCTCGATACAAACGTACCGCGCCACGGCTATTGCCCCGTACTAATCCATACATCAAATGGGCATCTGCCAACTTCGCATTTGTAAACATTGCACTGACAGCAAAACCACGTTCGTGATGAACACTAACCTGTTGATGCTACGTGCTGATGTGCTTGATGCTAGTACTGTAGAGCAATGAGTCGCATGTCAACACAAGCACCGAAGTCAACATTACCTTCCTTCATTTGAGCCAACTGGCGGTGAATCGAGGAAGTGCAGTACGTACTGACGAAACTAAAATGAGCTCTAACATGGAAATTAAGCGTTTCTGGACACATGTCAACATGACATCTTTTCTTCATTTGTGTGTGAGGAATGTTTCCTGAAAGTTTGGCCGTACCTTTTTGTAACACCCTGTATAGACCTGTAGACCAGAACCGCTCTGACATCCTCGTGAAGCTAAATTTCGCCCCCAGTAGCCTGTGTAAAGTTTTAATATTTTTTCTGCCATTGTAAATAATTCGCCTTTACTGTACTGGGAGAAAGACGAATGAGCGCGCTGCACGAGTAGTGGAGAATATCCTTGACTCCGTGTTTCGTGTAATCTGTGTGCGGTTGCTTACCAGTCCGTTATGGAGTGCTGGGTCATTCTTATTAGAGGTACAACAGCGAGAAGTTGCATATTGAGAGAAGGAGATCTGATATTTCTGAATTTGTCAGAAATTAGCTTGAATACTTTATTATGGAGATGACAATTTATTTGTAAAGCAACGTAATTGACTGTCCGGATGAGAAGATTTTTAGACGAATATTTCAAGGTAAGCCCGGCCAGCAGGAGATGGATACGTCTGTATGCCAAAACTATTAACAGAAGGAAATGTTCATCCCTTAAATAACTAATAATATTCACGAATTGATATTCGATCTCCTTTTTTTCATTATGTCACAAATTACACAATAGGTCGGAATGTCTGTAAGTTTTGTACTAAGAGACTTTCGTAATTGTTGGTCTCTTTATGTTGTAGAGTCGTTTTTGAGAATAATCAAGATTTATCACTAGAAGGAACGTACCGGCCTATCTGACCGGTATCGTTGTTGAATATTTAATAAATAGCTTAGGTTTTAATTTACGGGCTTTATTCTTCACGAATTTTAATGTTGCTTGTCGGTTTGTAATTTATGTTAAATATGAAGGAAATAAACAATAAGTGTGTGCAAAGAGTTTTGACAAAAATGGTGGCTTTTGATTGAAAAGATGTCATAGACAGAAAAAAAATGTTATTTTCTCGTAACTGCAACAGCAATTTGTGTCGATTCGTCTTTGTTTATGACCTGTTTGTGGCTTTGAGTGAGTAGACGTCATACAGATAAAAACATTGATGTATGCTTGTAAGCTGATTTGCATTCATAAGTTTAGTTTAAATTCATTTTGCGTTTACAATGCATTCTTTACATCGATGTTTCTTATGTAATTAAATATACTTTGTATAAACATTTTTATGCGCAACGCATTTGTACGACAACCATAAGGCGCTACTGACATATAAAGATACTGTCCTGAAGTCACTTAAAAAGTAAACCTGAAAACAGAGAAATAGGCTTCAAAGCAGTTCGGTAATGCCGGTCGTCCTAGTGTTAATTTTTCAACAGCGATATTCTTAAGACTAAAAACGTCCTCCAACATTCTTAACAAAATTTTGAATATTTTGTCCTGCGTGTGTTGTACCTTAAGGCGCATGCAGACACATATTGCTTGTGACAAATAAAGAAAAATTTAGAGTAGATTATTTTTCTTTAGCTGCTGAAGTTGCTGATTTCAGTTTTTTTCGAGTACACCTATAGGTCAGACACAAAACAATGTGCCGAGCACGCGGTAAGTTAATTTTATTTCAGAGTTGATCTCACTTCGTATTCCGGCGAGTAAACAGTATACAGAAATCCCAGGCGTTGTGCTAAGCAAGCAGATAAATTTGCAGTGACTAGTGCAGGTTATCTTACACAATCATTTTCATCCGTGTTGACTAGTAATTTCTTTTAGCGGTATTTGAAGTCAGACATTGAACTCTGTGTATCGTAACTCCCATAATGCACTTCAGTTTTGAGTTTCAGCTAAACATATTTCGCTGAGAACAGAGTTTGTTTCTTCTGGGCTTTAATTAGATTCATTTTGATTATTTCAAATTCCGAATTCCACTAAGACTAGAGTTTCATTTCACGACACTGACCACATGCGCAACACAGGGCGAACCAACAGTCACTATTGCACAGCAACTGAATATGATATCTAAGGCAAACGTTACTTGAACAGAAAGTTTTTGAAAAAAGAATGTTAAGAATCTCATCAAAATATAAATGACACAGAATGATTACGCCTGTAACAAGACCGCATATCTCCCGTGATTTACTCGTATGCTTTGAAGTTGGTTCACATTTTCTGGGTCAAATAGCAGCCGACTTTTCCACGCGATACGGAGAAGAAGAGGAATACGTATTGGAGAGAACTGCTGACAAACTTTTAGCCAGACTTCGGTAAAAGTAAAGTTTTTGGCAATTGGTACGCGGTGACCCTAGAATCGTGATTTCCGGTTTTGATTCCTTAAAACGTCTGGCAAATAGGGAGCAAGGAATTGTGTTTTAGTTTATTCTGTGACAAGAGCATAGCTCCGCCGTATGGAGGTGAGTGGGTATGGCCGGGTGTAGGGACTTATTTCCAGATATTATTCACCTGGAGGAGTTTAATTTTCAGTAGATCTCTTGTACTGTGTGTGAAATGTTATGGGACGTAACTGCTAAGGTCATCAGTCCCTAAGCTTACGCACTACTTAACCTAAATTATCCTAAGGACAAACACACACACCAATGCCCCGAGGGAGGACTCGAACCTCCGCCGCGATCAGCCGCACAGCCCATGACTGCAGCGCCTTAGAGCGCTCCGCTAATCCGGCGGAGCAGATCTTTTGTACTAGGGAACAACTCTGCCGCAGTAGCAGACCATAATAGACAATTGTGTACTTCAGACTCATGGGTGGAGGGTGCATCGTCAGTAATGGGAATGGAGCGGACCGAATTATGGTTTAGTTTTAAGCTGTCATTTGTCAACCTTACTGCTGTTCACTCTGGTCAGCCTTCTTACAGACGATATCGTCCTCAAAGAACAGGTGCAATAAATTTAGTACGATTTAAAATTGCGTCAGCTATCGCAATTGTTAGACAGTTGAGTGCGCAAAGGCCAAGGCTAGTACAGAGTCTCAGTCACAGTCCAAATCGGATTTGGCTGTTTCCTGTCTTTCTGTTCATTGTTGTTCTACTTTCACGTTTGATAATAGCTGATAACTGACTTCACCGCGCAGAATACGGACTAGAAGACAAAAAGCTAAATTTTTTTGATTTTGTATTTAATATGCTGTAAGGACTTTGAAATCAATTTGTTATGATACAGTTTAAAATTTTTAGTGTGGCAGTCGTCACAGAAACGTTGTTGTTTCCAACATCGTGATCATTGTACGTAATTCACCCTACTAAAAATATTTACGAGGACGTGCTGAAGAGTTATGCCTCTTCGCATTTTTCTATGAAAAATCTTTTCTAAATAAAACACAGTTTATTGACATTGCACATCTTTATTCTTACGTCTACATACGTATGTATTTCTTAACATACTTACCGTGGGGATGGATACATTTCTCGTACCGAGAGACGACTTTTTTGAAACAGCAATTGTAGAATGTTCCACTTAGTTGACGGTGCCATAATCTCATCTCTGATTGCAGCGCTTCATCGCTATCAATGTGTAGTCCTCGAAAGTTTTCTTTAAGTTTTGGAAACGGATGAAAATCGGGTGAGTCCAAGATGGGACTGTATGGATGATGATCGATGTCAGTGAACCAAAGGCGCCGGGATGCTGCAGCGCTCTTGTCTGGTCTGGCGCTGCCATGATGAAGGAGAGGGCGAACCCTGTGGTTTGTTGGAAACTCGATTAGAGCACACTGTTTCTCAAGCAACGACTCAGCTACGTTAGACACCGCCGTGTTACACGCTACAATCGGGAGCCCTCTAGCGAAAGTCTGCTGCAACTTGCGCCAGCGAAGTGGGGCAGTCGACCGAGTAATATGCAAGACATGTAATACCTTAAACCGATATTGAGAACAGAATAAAAAATTCGGTGGCTTTTCTTTTCAGGAAGTCCTGGTAGTTTCCAAGATACGAGGGTTGACTGAAAAGCAATGTCTCCACCTTTGTAACTCTTCAACAGTTGTCAGCATTGGTATGCGGCAGGTACTGGCTTGTTATGTAGTCTCTTCCCTACAGCTCTAGTTGGCGGGCAGCCTTAGCATTGAACGGTTGTGTTGTTAGAGTGTAAAGCATGGAAACCTGCGCAGACGGTCGGCCAATGCGATTCAAGCAACGTGCAGTCATTGAATTCTTGACAGCAGAAGGTGTCACCCCAAAGGAGATTCATCAGAGAATGAAAGCAGGTTATGGAGATTGTGTTGATGTGAGTACTGTGCGTCTTCATTAACGTAACGCGAGAGGAGTTCCTGGCAAATTTCAAGTGTGTGCGCTTTCAGTTCAGGACTCCACGTCCGGAGTCGGCCTACCCATCGTGCACAGATCTTCCGATAGCCAAGCAAAGCAATAATGTGACCCACACGTTCTTGTGAAGTGCCGATTGTGCTTGCAATTTCTCTCCGAGTGATACGACGATCTTCCTGAATCAATCTCTCTAGATTTTGCTTGTGAAACTCGGTGGTTGCTGTCACAGGACGTCCAACTCTTTGTTTGTCTCGCAGATCAGACCTTCCCGCCTCAACATCTTTAAACATACTCGCACAACGACGCACATCAACATAATCTACATAACCTGCTTTCATTCTCTGATGAATCTCCTTTGGGGTGACACCTTCTGCTGCCAAAAATTCAATGACTGCACGTTGCTTATATCGCATTGAGCGATCATCTGCACAGGTTTCCATACTTCACACTGTAACAACACAACTGTTCAGTGCTAAGGCTTCCCGCCCACTGTAGCTGTACAGAAGAGGCTACGGAACAAGCCAGTACCTGCCGCATACCAATGCTGCCAACTGTTGAAGAGTTACGAACGTGGAGTCATTACTTTTCAGTCAACCCTCGTATTTGATGGGAAACGTACTACATTACATTAATATGAAATACTTGATATGTATATATTACATTTGAATCCATATCAAACATAGTTTATTAGGCTAGAAGATACAGGCGTGCTAAAAAGCCCATGAACAAGTATTCGATTTAAGTTGCATCCGTGATTTTAGAAATTTGGCGCATGTTCTGTGACACTTCTTGTGCACTTCGAATCAGTTGCTGAACAGATTGTCGAATGGTTACTTTGTACAATACAGCACATTGACTGAGCGAGCAACGAAGTGCTTCTGAAAGTAGATTGTATTCTTTCGTAGCTTTGTGGATGAAAAGAGAAAATAAGACAATAATTTAGTACAAACTCGTTGTCTATTGGAATATGCCTAACAGTAGAGCGCAGAACGTGTCAGACATACAGCGGTATCCAACCGATATTTTCTGCCTTTCTTGAAGCTGTATACACGAAAGCATTTATATATATATATATATATATATATATATATATATATATATATATATATATATATATCACAGAGCAGACCTGTTCACCTATCTGCTTGAGAGAACTGGCCCACGCACACCCCTAAACAGTGAGCTATTGGCCGACTAGGGCGAGTAATGGAGGGTGGGAGGGGAGCAAGCAGCACGGATGGGAGGAGAAATTGGAAGAAGGCAGCTGGGCACGAGAAAGTGCTGTCAACGAGTCTATTCTGTGGGCGCTAATAGTTCTGTTGTGATGTATCGCTAATTAACGCCTCTCGTGGCGAATTTATTTCCTGAAACTGTTGCACTGATAGCAGATGGGATTGAAATGCAACTTACATTTCTTTTGACAGTTGAGACGAAGAGTTTGGGCAGCTAAGTACGAAAAATTATAGCTATTAGGACTGATGAAGTATTACGATGACTGCCGTTTTCGAACGAAGCTTAAATTCACAACACTTTATTCGTAACTATTTTATTCGTATTTTCAAACATGGTAACACTCCATGCCGATGAATACTATTTATTTTGATTTTACCAAAGTAGCAATGTTTGGTAGCATTTTCTAATGCCAATTCTAAGATAAGACGTTAAACCAACTGCCAATGCGCTTCGCTGGGTATATTTCATTCTCTTCATTGGGGAGAATTTTGTTCGTAGAAATATGTAGGTCGAAACATAACATTAGCTGTAGTTGTGGATATTTATGTTAAAGAAAATTCTTGTACTAGTCTACAAGAATTATTTCATTACGAATCTAATGACTCAACCGACCATCACAGTGCAGGACAGTAATTTCTAACTGCAGCTAGGAACCCTGCACTGAAATGTTACGAAGTGATTCAGGTGTGTCTGACCTTTGCTTTGAAGGTTCTAAAACCGGCCATAGTGCTGATTTCCGTCGCTTTTAAAGCAGCTGCTAACTATTTTAAGCACTGACGCGTTAAATATGTACGCTTGCGTTTAAAACTACTACGGTGAAATTAATATAATGTCATTCCTCCGAAGATGGCGCCCACTTTCCAATCCTCTGCGCTGGACCATAGTTTACGGCGATCGCCGTCCGCTATGGCCGAGCGGTTCTAGGCGCTTCAATCCGGAACTACGCTGCTGCTAGGGTCGCAGGTTCAAATACTGCCTCGGTCATGGATGTGTGTGATGTCCTTAGGTTGGTTAGATTTAAGTAGTTCTAAGTGTAGGAGACTGATGCCCTAAGATGTTAGGTCCCATAAAGCTTCGAGCCATTTTGAGCTCACTTCTCACGCACTGAGCGAGCGTGTGAACACGTGCTCTCCTACCTGCGTTATGAACAGGCCTGTGTCAGTCGACTTGGATTGAACACAAGAACCCAAGCGTGATGATGTGAGGCCACGTCTGCTCGACACAGCGTCCTTCTTTTGTCAGAACCAAGATTCGGGGAATGGAAGTGAATAATAGGCAAGAGCTGCTACTGCAGAATATTGGACGGAAGTTGTTTCTGGTTCGAAGTTTCGTGAAGACCTCGTTACCAACACCTACGAGGGACTTTAAATAGATCAGTAGTCGGAGTGACTGGGAGAACCACGAGAGTGTTCCCGCTGTCATACGAAATCGCACCCCATACCGAATGTCCATGTGTCGGTCCAATGTACAGGGTTATTACAAATGACTGAAGCGATTTCACAGCTCTACAATAACTTTATTATTTGAGATATTTTCACAATGCTTTGTACACACATACAAAAACTCAAAAAGTTTTTTTAGGCATTCACAAATGTTCGATATGTGCCCCTTTAGTGATTCGGCAGACATCAAGCCGATAATCAAGTTCCTCCCGCACTCGGCGCAGCATGTCCCCATCAATGAATTCGAAAGCATTGTTGATGCGAGCTCGCAGTTCAGGCACGTTTCTTGGTAGAGGAGGTTTAAACACTGAATCTTTCACATCACTATGCGTGAAACTTGCCGGCACGCGTTCAACCGTTTCTTCGCTCACTGCAGGCCGACCCGTTGATTTCCCCTTACAGAGGCATCCAGAAGCTTTAAACTGCGCATACCATCGCCGAATGGAGTTAGCAGTTGGTGGATCTTTGCTGAACTTCGTCCTGAAGTGTCGTTGCACTGTTATGACTGACTGATGTGAGTGCATTTCAAGCACGACATACGGTTTCTCGGCTCCTGTCACCATTTTGTCTCACTGCGCTCTCGAGCGCTCTGGCGGCAGAAACCTGAAGTGCGGCTTCAGCCGAACAAAACTTTATGAGTTTTTCTACGTATCAGTAGTGTGTCGTGACCATATGTCAATGAATGGAGCTATAGTGAATTTATGAAATCGCTTCAATCATTTGTAATAGCCCTGTATCTAGCACACAGAAAGGTTAGTTGCAGGCCCTCAAACAGCCACCACCCAACCAACACACTACCATCACGGCACCGAGGCAGAACCAGCTTTCATCAGAAAACACTACAGACCTCATCCCGGCCCTCCAATGAGCTCTCGCTTGACGCATCACTTCCTCGGCCAATTACGGTTGAATAAAGGTGAAATTTGCTGTGGGACATCAACGAGATATTCCAGCTTCAGCCATTTTAGTTTGATGACATTCCGATAGGAAGCGGCGCTGTGTGTAGCTTTCAAAATGGCTCCTGTAATGGTGGCGAGTGCCAAGCGGAGAACTGTCACTGAGTTGCGTTTTGTGGGAAACCAGAGAGTCAAAGACATTCATAGGCGATTGCCGAATGTGTACGGAGAGCTGCCAGTGAACAAAAGCACGGAGAGTCGTTGGGCGAGGCTCTGTCATCACCCCAACAAGGTTGTGCAAACCTCTCCCATCTCACGCGTGCCGGCCGTCCACGCACACTTTTGACTCTTGCTATGTTAGAACATACGCTCTCATTCGGGAGGATTGACAAATCACAGATAAACACCTCGGTGCCCAGCTGGACGTCTCTGTGGGTAGTGCTGACATACTCGTCCAGCAGTTGTGGTACTCAAAGGTGTGTGCCCGCTGAGTTCCACGCCGCGCAAGACAAGACCATAAAGAGCAACGGAAGACCATCTGTGAGGAATGTCTTGCGCATTAAGAGGCTGGTCGTCACAATTCTTTTTTCGAACATCGTCACAGACGACGAAACTTGCATTCGTTAGGTCTAACAGGAAACAAAACTATAATCCACGGAGTGGTCTCCGAGCACCTCTCCACTCAAGAAACTCTTCAAAGCGACACCGTTTGCCCGTAAAGTCATGGCGACGGTCTTCTAGGATTCTGAAGGAGTTATTCTGTTTTAGTATGTCCATCTTGTTAGAGGTGGTTGCGAGACTCGGCTGTTTAGTGCAGAATGTCAAATCAGTCACCTTTCAGGCGTCTAATTCAAAAACTGTTGTTTTATTGGGCTCGCAGTTTCGGTGATATATTACGCCATCTTCAGGCCCCCTGATCGACGTGTAGGAAGATTCCACCTCGGTTCTGGTCAAAATACGAGCCACAGTTCAAAGACTGTCCGCCCCCGGTAGCTGAGTGGTCAGCGCGGCAGAATGTCAATCCTAAGGGCCCGGCTGGTTCGGAGATTTTCTCCGCTCAGGGACTGGGAGTTGTGTTGTCCTAATCATCATCATTTCATCCCCGTCGACGCGCAAGTCGCCGATGTGGCGTCAAATAAAAATACACTCCTGGAAATTGAAATAAGAACACCGTGAATTCATTGTCCCAGGAAGGGGAAACTTTATTGACACATTCCTGGGGTCAGATACATCACATGATCACACTGACAGAACCACAGGCACATAGACACAGGCAACAGAGCATGCACAATGTCGGCACTAGTACAGTGTATATCCACCTTTCGCAGCAATGCAGGCTGCTATTCTCCCATGGAGACGATCGTAGAGATGCTGGATGTAGTCCTGTGGAACGGCTTGCCATGCCATTTCCACCTGGCGCCTCAGTTGGACCAGCGTTGGTGCTGGACGTGCAGACCGCGTGAGACGACGCTTCATCCAGTCCCAAACATGCTCAATGTGGGACAGATCCGGAGATCTTGCTGGCCAGGGTAGTTGACTTACACCTTCTAGAGCACGTTGGGTGGCACGGGATACATGCGGACGTGCATTGTCCTGTTGGAACAGCAAGTTCCCTTGCCGGTCTAGGAATGGTAGAACGATGGGTTCGATGACGGTTTGGATGTACCGTGCACTATTCAGTGTCCCCTCGACGATCACCAGTGGTGTACGGCCAGTGTAGGAGATCGCTCCCCACACCATGATGCCGGGTGTTGGCCCTGTGTGCCTCGGTCGTATGCAGTCCTGATTGTGGCGCTCACCTGCACGGCGCCAAATACGCATACGACCATCATTGGCACCAAGGCAGAAGCGACTCTCATCGCTGAAGACGACACGTCTCCATTCGTCCCTCCATTCACGCCTGTCGCGACACCACTGGAGGCGGGCTGCACGATGTTGGGGCGTGAGCGGAAGACGGCCTAACGGTGTGCGGGACCGTAGTCCAGCTTCATGGAGACGGTTGCGAATGGTCCTCGCCGATACCCCAGGAGCAACAGTGTTCCTAATTTGCTGGGAAGTGGCGGTGCGGTCCCCTACGGCACTGCGTAGGATCCTACGGTCTTGGCGTGCATCCGTGCGTCGCTGCGGTCCGGTCCCAGGTCGACGGGCACGTGCACCTTCCGCCGACCACTGGCGACAACATCGATGTACTGTGGAGACCTCACGCCCCACGTGTTGAGCAATTCGGCGGTACGTCCACCCGGCCTCCCGCATGCCCACTATACGCCCTCGCTCAGAGTCCGTCAACTGCACATACGGTTCACGTCCACGCTGTCGCAGCATGCTACCAGTGTTAAAGACTGCGATGGAGCTCCGTATGCCACGGCAAACTGCTGACACTGACGGCGGCGGGGCACAAATGCTGCGCAGCTAGCGCCATTCGACGGCCAACACCGCGGTTCCTGGTGTGTCCGCTGTGCCGTTCGTGTGATCATTGCTTGTACAGCCCTCTCGCAGTGTCCGAAACAAGTATGGTGGGTCTGACACACCGGTGTCAATGTGTTCTTTTTTCCATTTCCAGGAGTGTACTTGCACCAGGTGAACGGTCTACCCGACGGAAGGCCCTCGTCACACGACATTATTATTATTAGTTCAAGGAAAGGTATCAGCACATTTCTGTCTGATACAGCGATAACGTCAAATATCACCGATGGCAGGTGATATTGGAAGAGATTGCTATATCAAGCAGACAACGCCACATACCAGTCATTGAACGCTGGCTCCTGTTTTGACCAGAATGGAAGTTAGAATCTTCCAACACGTTAGTCAAACGGCCTGAAGATGGCATTTGTATCGCCGAAGCTGGTAGTGCAATGAAATAACAGTTTGCAAATTAGAGGACTGAAAATGTGAAACTTCCTGGCAGATCAAAACTGTGTGCCGTACCGAGACCCGAACTCCGGACCTTTGCCTTTCGCGGGAAAGTGCTCTACCAACTGAGCTACCCAATCACGACTCACGCCCGCGAAAGGCAAAGGTCCCGAGTTCGAGTCTCTGTCCGGCACACAGTTTTAATCTGCTAGGAAGTTTCATAACACCGCACACTCCGCTGCAGAGTGAAAAACTCATTCTGGACTGAAAATGTGTTTCACTTTATATTCTGTTTTGTATCCTCCCTCAAGGTGCCACGATCAACGCTGAAGCGCATTGTGCTACCCTCAGGGAGTTGAAGGCACGATTTCAGTGTATCTGTCGCCACACTAATACAAACGATCATACCCTTTTTCTGTGATAACGGAAGGCTTCATGCAAGTCTGGGCACCCGAGAGGAGCTCACGAAACATCACTGGACACTTCCTCAACCACCCTTCTGCCCCGATCTCTCACCTTACAACTTGCATCTGTTTGGCCCAATGAAGAATGCACTTTGCGGGAAGCAGTATGGGGACGATGATAAGATCACTGCTGCAGCAAGATGTTGGTTCTGACTAAAGTTCAAATGGTTCAAATGGCTCTGAGCACTATGGGACTTAACTGCTAATGTCATCAGTCCTCTAGAACTTAGAACTACTTAAACATAACTAACCTAAGGACATCACACACATCCATTCCTGAGGCAGGATTCGAACCTGCTACCGTAGCGGTCGCGCGGTTCCACACTGAAGCGTCTAGAACCGCACGGCCACTCGGGCCGGCTCTGACTAAAGTGGCTGAACTTGGAATATCCCATGATATCCCTCAACAAATTTCCCCTTTATTCAACCGAAATTCGCCGAGAAAGAGATGTGTCAAGCGAGAGCTCATTGAGGGCCGGGTGGAGGTCTGTTGTGTTTTCTGATGTCGCCAGTAGAGAGGTTCCAAGCGAACACACGGGCCCTCCCAGTGAAGAGGCGTAAGGCCGTTGCCTTGAACGAAGATTGTGTTGGAAAATGGGGTTTTGTAGCCAAAAGTGTGGGGATCCGTGTGATGTATTGGGATCCTTAAAAAACCAACCTGCTTTCAGAAGACGAATGTGTTGCAATACTTGTAGAATGCGCATCGTAGAAGTTCTGTACTACATCTACATCTACATCCATACTCTGCAAGCCACCTGACGGTGTGTGGCTGAGGGCACCTTAAGTACCTCTATCGGTTCACCCTTCTATTCCAGTCTCGCACTGTTCTTGGAAAGAAGGATTGTCGGTACGCTTCTGTGTGGGCTCCAATCTCTCTGATTTTATCCTCATGGTCTCTTCGCTAGATATACGTAGGAGGGAGCAACATACTGCTTGACCCCTCGGTGAAGGTATGTTCCCGAAACTTCAACAAAAGCCCGTACCGAGCTACTGAGCGTCTCTGCTGCAGAGTCTTCCACTTGAGATTATCTATCATCGCCGTAACGCTTTCGCGATTACTAAATGTTCCTGTAACGAAGCGCACTGCTCTCCGTAGGATCCTCTCTATCTCTCCTATCAACCCTATCTGGTACGGATCCCACACTGCTGAGCAGTGTTCAAGCAGTGGGCGAACAAGCGTACTGTAACCTACTTCCTTTGATTTCGGATTGCATTTCCTTAGGATTCTTCCAATGAATCTCAGTCTGGCATCTGCTTTACCGACGATCAACTTTATATGATCATTCCATTTTAAATCACCCCTAATGCGTACTCCCAGATAATTTATGGAATTAACTGCTTCTAGTTGCTGCACAGCTATATTGTAGCTGAATGATAAGGAATCTTTCTTTCTATGTATTCGCAGCACATTACACTTTTCTACATTGAGATTCAATTGCCATTCCCTGCACCATGCGTCAATTCGCTGCAGATCCTCCTGCATTTCAGTACAATTTTCCATTGTTACAACCTCTCGATGTACCACAAAATCATCCGCAAAAAGCCTCAGTGAACTTCGGATGTCATCCACTAGATTATTTATGTATATTGTGAACAGCAACGGTCCTACGACACTCCCCTGCGGCACACCTGAAGTCACTCTTACTTCTGAAGACTGCTCTCCATTGAGAATGACATGCTGCGTCCTGTTATCTAGGAACTCTTCAATCCAAACACACAATTGGTCTGACAGTCCATATGTTCTTAGTTTGTTCATTAAACGACTGTGGGGAACTGTATCGAACGCCTTGCGGAAGTCAAGAAACACGGAATCTACCTGTGAACCCGTGTCTATGGTCCTCTGAGTCTCGTGGACGAATAGCGCGAGCTGCGTTTCACACGATTGTCTTTTTCGAAATACATGCTGATTCCTACAGAGTAGATTTCTAGTCACCAGAAAAGTCATTATACTCGAACATAATACGTGTTCCAAAATTTCTACAACTGATAGACGTTAGAGATATAGGTCTATATTTCTGCACATCTGTTCGACGTCCCTTCTTGAAAACGGGGATGACCTGTGCCCTTTTCCAATCCTTTGGAACGCTACGCTCTGCTAGAGACCTACGGTACACCGCTGCAAGAAGGGGGGCAAGTTCCCTCGCGTGCTCTGTGTAAAGCATACAGTAACACGGTAAATCACGCAAGGGGAACAGAACATCGTGGCAGCACGTGTCTCCCTTCGCCGCGCCATTAGCGCTACAAAAGCAGTGCTGGGCCGCGATGAGCGCGCACACTCCCTCCCTCTCGGACCGGACGCCCTCCCCCTGCTCAGTGAATCACAGTATCGCTCGCGTCCACGGCCTATCGGCAGGATCGCCGGCACTTGTCAGGGACCGTGGGAGCGCCACTCGGCTAACGAGGCCTTCCTGGGCAGCGCCCGGCGTAATGGCCACACGCGCCGCTACGGAACCCCTCCCCACTCTTCCTGCACGAGCAGTTGGAGTCCCCGCTGGGACAACTGGGGGGACTCCCCGGCGCCGCCTTCTGACGCTGCAGCACGAGTTGCTGATGGACGTCCATTCAGCTCAATCGCCTCGAAAGTGATTCTGCTGACGGCTGCTACATCGCCGGAACAGGGGCCGACGTCGACACAACACCATCCCTTATTACTATTGGCACTCCTCACTCGGTTCTCTTCGTTGTGATAGAAAAGGAAATCTGAGAATGGTTCCAGCGCCTAATGAAGCCAACACGGGGCCCTTAGTAAGTGATATGAAGAACTTTCTGGGTTCCTTTAGGCCTCGAAGTTAAGGATTCTTTATTGTTAATCAACAGAACATAGCTATAATTCTTCAAATAATTACGACTAGCTCAGACAGCATTAGGGAAATCCTCGTAAAGTTTTGCGTTGGGTCAACTTATGACACATAATACATGGTGTGTCAGTGTAGACCCCACTACTGTTTCTCCAATAAAATATCATTCATATCCAAACTGATAGATTTATTTACACTCAGGACTTCTTCCAAACCCCCCCCCCCCCCCCCCAGCCTCCCAGCACCCAAGTGGATGGGTTCGTAGCATTTACAGCTCTTGCTATGTGGCTAGTACAGTCCTGGATGGAGAACATTTACTCACATCTAGTAACTGAAAGAAATAATTCCAAAAATTTTACTGTAGACAATTAAGGGCAGAGATAAAGCCAGAATAGAAAAAGAAGTTAAGAACTAAAATCTTACAGATAAGCTGCTCAAAATAAAGTTCTGCAGCTCATTTGCATTTATGAATGTGTATAGGCATAGATGCAAGGGACATCTGCGGGCTCAGAATGAAACAATTAGCTTTACGAAACAGAACACAAACAATTTTCCAAATAAATAATGAAGAAAATTGAGGACATCTGGGAAATCAAAATCTTCGGATTACTAGCGTTCAGTAACATTTTGCTTGAACCAGTGCCTTACAAACAAGCAAGTGAACATGGCCTCTGAAGTGCATAGATTAAGAGCAGTGAGCACTTGCTCATCTACATCGCAGTGGAACACACATCTTCTACTGAACAACTGCTGACAGCCCCTAAGGTATGCATTTGAGAGTCCGTCATTGCTAAACATTTTTCTATCGAATGATCGTCACAGTGATATCCCTCTATACTGACCACTCCTCCTGGGACATCGTGTGCATTTTCTGCTCATCTTTTCTCGCTATTTAATTTTAGAGCCCTTAGCATGACGTACAGAAAGATGCAACTTCTTATGAACAGCTAATACAATATTTTCAGACGTTAAGACACATGATCTTTTTTGAAGATTAGTCATCAGAATAAAAGTTTAGTGGTCTGCACTACACCAGTCACAAAGAGAATATGTTGCAAAGTAATCGTTTCCAAATATAGTATAGTGGGAGATAGATCATTAATATATTACCAACATTAATTTCATAACTGTGTTAATGAATTTCTTGCATGAATTGTCTACGAGGTCCAACTGTGACAAACTTAGGAGCGACGATATTTTTCTGTAAACAGGCAAAATTTTATTTCATGTTTTACAGTATTTCATTCTTCATCTTGAAAGAACTTTATATTGTGTGATAAAGATTGATTGTAAGCATCTGTAAATATGATCCAATTTTTCTTAGACAAAATTTGGGAGTGTTCTGGCTGTCTCCATAGATTGAAATAAGAAAATCGTATTATCCTTCCGAATTAGTTGTGAAATCAATTTTAATTTTTCATATCATGTAGCCAAGAATTTCCTTTTGTTAAGTGGTCTGTCCTATTCTGAACAGAATAGTGTATCTGATACTTCGTTTAGAATTTTTACTAATACCTAAAATTATTACAGTTCCAAACCAGTGAACAGACAGTGGTACAGCTACAGCATGGGAACCAGGGCATGAGCCATCAACACCGACTCCTGGGGCACTGTTTTGTGACAATAAGAAAATAAAAATTTAAAAAATAGAAGGAACAAAAAGGAACAGACAATGGAAGAGGGAGGAGAAAGTAAAGGGAGAAGAGTAAGAGGATGAAGTAGTCGTAGATGAAGAGGGGAAATATTAGAGGCCACTATAGTTGAAAGGAACAAAGGGGAATAAAACAGAATTATGAGAAGATTCGAATTGGAATATGTTTATCCAACAGTTACATGAGAAAACGAGCGCCCCAAAACATGACACGGAGACCTAACTTCCTTGGTACAGAGACGCCTGTCTATGTTTTCGGTTACTGGAGGTGCTCACTTTCGTTGTGTCAAGAGAGCTGAGGAAAATGCTAAGATTATGTTTTGTGTATATTTGTTACAGCTTCGCAATGATCAACAATGAGATTGTGAAATATTGTGGTAAAAAATGCGATGTTGGACTGTATGCTGTTTCATGTTTCGGTCTGCATCATACAAAAATAACTATTCAAATGTGAATCTCTTACTTCATTGTAAAGCCTTGTGGATCTCAATAAACTATTTAATAGACTGAGAAAGCAATCCGCAAAGGGCAGGATCTGCAAAGAAATTGAGGGTGACGGAGGAAGCATGTAGTCTAAGCGTACCTTGCTTGTCACTTCCACAAAAAAGAAAGGTTCAAATGGCTCTGAGCACTATGGGACTTACCTAATGAGGTCATCAGTCCCCTAGAACGTAGAACTACTTAAACCTAACTAACCTAAGGACATCACACACATGCGTGCCCTAGGCGGGATTCGAATCTGCGACCGTAGCGGTCACGCGGTTCCAGACTGTAGCGCCTAGAACCGCTCGGCCGCACAGGCCGCTTAAGCGACTGCAAATCGGCACTGTAGTCTTGGGACGCTTTCTTTGTTGACGTGCAGTATAGTCACGTCAGCCTATAGAACAGAACTCCTCTCGCTGTAGCAGAGAGTGGCGTCCACTCCGCCGCGTGTTTGGAGAGTTTGTCCGGCAGGTACAATGATTCTCCCCCTCCCCCGCTGCTCCCCCTGTTTACCCCCCGCCTCTCCCGCGGCAGGTGCTTTCGCAGCCAGAACTCCCACCTCTGGGGCCGTTCCGTGGCCCCGCGGCCCTCGTGTTTACACTGCGTCTTTTCAGTGCCGGCAATTTATAACTGCCGTGTAAGCTCCATTAGGGCTATTGTATTTACCGTCTCTCGGAGCGCTCCCCTGGTACGCTGGCAGTGGAGCTCAAGGGGCGCAACTCTCGCATCCCTGCCGGCAGCCCCGCCTCTCGTAATACACTCCTGCTAGCTCAACCTACTGCAGTACTCTGCATGTTGTGCACTCAAAAACTGAAAGAAATCTGCGAGCTAAAGACTGAGGCTAGACCTCGCCCCCCATCTTTTGCAACAACAATAATACGACACGGAAGAATGAGCGATTCTGGGAGGGAGAATTATCTGCCGAAAATGAAGTAGTATCTGGTATATCCTACTTTCTTTAGGGAGTTTCATAGCATAGTTCATGTTCACCTTACAGGACGACAAGTAAAAAAAAAAAAAAAAAAAAAAAAAAAAAAAAAAAAAAAAAAAAAATCATGAGAAGTAAAGATTGCGAGTAAAGTCATTTCTCGTCTAAAGCTGCATCAGCCGCTCTCTTACACCGTTCACATCCACTCCTCATCACCAACTTATTCACCCGTCGAAATATTGGATTAACGAAGGTGATTCTTCATCGGAGCCGGCAGCTGTGGCCGATCGGTTCTAGGCGCTTCAGTCTGGAACCGCGCGACCGCTACGGTCGCAGATTCGAATCCCGCCTAGGGCACGCATGTGTGTGATGTCCTTAGGTTAGTTAGGTTTAAGTAGTTCTAAGTTCTAGGGCCTGATGACCTCAGATGTTGAGTCCCTTAGTGCTCAGAGCCATTTTTTTTTCTTCATCGGACCAAAACCGAGAAAACCAATTGGGGCTAAGTGATGACTGTATGGTGAGTGCTGCAGCAGATCAGAGCCAAGATGTTGCTTGGTGTCAGGCACTATCCTGAATCAACAGCAAAGTCTTGAAGAGTTTCTCTATCCTGTTCAGATGTCCCAGTAACTCACAGCAGCTATCGCTGGTCTTTGATTGACCTTCTTGACCTTTAAGAGTGCACTGAATCAGTATCGGTCCTTCTGTAGCCAAAAACACTACCACAATCAACTTTTCGGCAGAAGTATGGCTTTTCAACTTCTATTTCACTGGACAAAGATGGATGTTCAGTCCTCTTCATTTTTGACGTGCATGTGTACCCAGAATGTGTTCGTCACACATTGTTACAAGCCCACAATTCAACCGATTTATTCACTCGTTCATTTTTAGTAGGCTACACAGCTATCTCTGTATTGCAGATGCAGTATACGATTAATATCTGCAACTGTAGAATCCACAGTACAAAAAAACTTATCACTCCCTACGTTTCCTCCTCTGTGCATGCGGAACAAGGAGCACTTATAATAAATTGCTCTGAATTCACTCTGAACATACTTATTCGTTGAACCAAAACAGATAACGAACAAAAATAAGAATCAGCTTACAGAAGGTCGTTGTTCATCAAATTTTGTCAACCTTCGGAGAAGAACAAAAATTAACTTCACTTTTAGGCTTGCCCTTGTAGAATCACTGGTTACTGGATAATAATAGTAGTTCCAATTATGGCTCATTTCAGATACTGCAGCTTCATGAGAGAATATTCTTTTACATTAAATTTTCAGTAACATCCAGTTCTATGTCACATGTCTGGTGAAAACACTGGCTACTTGGTTTTAATATGGAGAAGTGAAAAGTTCTGCATTTTACGTAAAGATACAGCGTTGTATCCATTGACCAGCAGATTAATGAGAGACAGCTAGAATTTGCCACATCATACAAATATTTGGGTGCAACAAAGTACAGAGATGCGGTCCGGAACGTTCATATGAGCTAAACTGTAGTGAGAAGAGAATGGTGGGCTATAATTCAATAGTAGAATATTGGGTAACTGTAGTGTCTGTTCAAAAGGTTTCGCCCAAGTTATGGTACCCACGCGAAGTGGACTAATAGGGGACATGGAATATACACAAACAATGCTCGTGCGAATGGTCACTGGCTTCTTGCACTGTCGAGAAACAGAAGTGCTGAAAACCTCTTACTGGCAGACACCGGAAGAAAGTGCCTGAGTAACTCTCGCGTCCTGCTTAAAGACTTCAGGAACCCAACTTCACGACAGGAAATAGTAATATCCTTCAGCCCCTTGTGTATCTATCCCAAATATATCGGGCACGTAAAATGAGGCCATCGAACGGTCACAAAAATTTGTAGGAGCAGTTATTCTGCCTGAACTCCATTTGTGAATGGGACGGAAATATAAACTGACGTGGCATAATAAGCATCCCTCCCTGCCACGTAATTTACGATGATTCGTACGTAGATCCTTGGAAGCTGACATGTTGACATTTACAGAACACACTGACTGCAGTACATGCAAATGTGGTCACAACCAATAAGAAGGTGTGGCAGAGTCTTGCCAACCCACCTAGCGTCAGACACTAAAAGTTTCTTATTTCTCATTTAAAATTTAAAAACAAATTTGAATATCTCACTAAAACCTCCAAACCAAGAGTCCAGGATGGAGTCTCGACGTTTTCCCCAAAGTTGTAAACCCTTGCCACCCTCATTTCTAATATGGACGCACACTCCGACTGACCACTGTGTCATCTTTCACTAATGGCGTAATTAAATGCACGATGAAGGGCGGTGGGGTTAGCACACCACTTTCTCCCCGTTGCCATTTTTCGTGACCCATAACCGCTACCACTCGGCCTATTAGCAGATAAACTGGAACACGAGGCCGAGTGCACCCCATCGAAGTCGTCTCACTAACGAAAAATCCTTGGTAGTACCGGGATTTGAACCTGGATCATCCACGTGGCAAGTAGCGGTGATGACCACACAGGTTTGGAGGCGGACACACAGTTATCTCACACAGTAAAAATAGAGAGCAGTTTACGCGAAATTTAATGCTGTCCTCTCATCAAAACATTAAACACAGGAAGTTAAAATATGTACTCAGTATTGAAATGCATATGACAAGCTCCGAAAATTAGGTCTCGATGGGGGTCCTCTAGCCAGAGTAGAAAACAATTCGTCAGAGGAAAATCCACACATATTATAAAAATGGATAAGTATGTGTTCTACATCTCCTCCTAAACCACTGAATCGATATCAACCCAGCTTCGTACACTTCTCCCCTACTGTCTGACAGCAATCGCTATTGGGGTAAGGGCCAGTTCAGGAGACATGATGCCATAAACAATGAGATGCGACAAAAAGTGCCGCATGCCGTACATCATTCAAATTTATTAATTATGTGCTACGAAATCTATTCCCAATTAATTTCGCAGACAGTATCCAAAAATGCATCTAAATGCACATACAAAACTATATACGATATTATACGATTATAGTTGGTGATGACTTTAAATTACCCTTGGTATGTTGGCGAAAATACATATTTCAACCCGGAGGTTTGCGTAGAACATCATCCGAAATTGTATTTAACATATTCTCTGAAAATTACTTCGAGCAGTTAGTGCATGAGGCCCCGCGAATAGTAAACGGTTGTGAAAACACACTTGACCTCTTAGCAACAAATAATCCTTAGTTAATAACGAGCATCAAAACGAATACTTGACGCCTTCCCGAGAGACAATCTCCACTCCTTCCAAATTACTAATATAAGTGTAGACCACATGTGGCTTGAATTCAGAGAAATAGTATCTGCAGCAGTTGAGAGATTTATACCAAATAAATTAACAAACGACGCAGTTGATGCTCCTTGGTACATAAAACGGGTCAGAACACTGTTGCAGAAACAACGAAATAAACATGCCAAATGTAGACAGACGCAAAATCCCCAGGATTGGCGATCATTCACAGAAGCTCGAAATTTAGCGCGGCCTTCAATGCGATATGCTTCTTATAGTTTCCACAACGAAACTTTGTCTCGAAACCTGGCAGAAAATCCAAAGAGATTCTGGTCGTAAGTGAAGTATGTTAGCGGCAAGACACAATCAATGCTTTCTCTGCGCGATTGCAATGGACATACTATCGAATATAGTGCTGCCAAAGCAGAGTTACTGAACACAGCCTTCCGAAATATCTTTACAAAAGAACACGAGTAAATATTCCAGAATTCAAATTAAGAACAGCTGCCAACATGAGTAACGTAGAAGTAAATATCCCCGGAATGGTGAAGCAACTTAAATCACTTAATATTAGAAAGTCTTTTGGTCCAGACAGTATACCAGTCAGGTTCCTTTCAGAGTATGCTGATGTATTAGCATACTTAACAATCATATCCACACACCAAAACACGTTTTGCACCACCCCGATTCCCTGAACTCCTGAAGATAGAGGCTGGCTGTGGATATTGTATCACAGACACAGTCCCTGTCACTGTTCAGGGATGTCGCCAAACAAGCCGAAAGATGTAGACAACCATGCATGAGCAGCGCCTGTCTGACGGAGGGGGTCCAACAGCCGATCACTTCCAGTCATTCCGCCAGGAACGACATTCACTACAGCGGCTCGATCGCTTCCGGATAGTTGCTTTGTGCCAGGAAGGGCTCTCAACAAAGGAAGTGTTGTTCGGACATGGAGGAGATACAGACGAACTGTTGATGACATGCCTCGCTCAACATCTACATCTACATCTACATCTACATTAATACTCAGCAAACCACCCAACGGTGTGTGGCGGAGGGCACTTTACGTGCCACTGTCATTACCTCCCTTTTCTGTTCCAGTCGCGTATGGTTCGCGGGAAGAATGACCGTCAGAAGGCCTCCGTGCGCGCTCGAATCTCTCTAATTTTACATTCGTGATCTCCTCGGGAGGTATAAGTAGGGGGAAGCAATATATTCGATACCTCATCCAGAAACGTACCCTCTTGAAACCTGGACAACATGCTACACCGCGATGCAGAGCGCCTCTCTTGCAGAGTCTGCCACTTGAGTTTATTAAACATCTCCGTAACGCTATCACGGTTACCAAATAACCCTGTGACGAAACGCGCCGCTCTTCTTTGAATCTTCTCTATCTGCTCCGTCAGACCGATCTGGTACGGATCCCACACTGATGAGCAATACTCAAGTATAGGTCGAACGAGTGTTTTGTAAGCCACCTCCTTTGTTGATGGACTACGTTTTCTAAGCACTCTCCCAATGAATCTCAACCTGGTACCCGCCTTACCAACAATTAATTTTATATGATCATTCCACTTCAAATCGTTCCGCACGCATACTCCCAGATATTTTACAGAAGTAACTGCTACCAGTGTTTGTTCCGCTATCATATAATCATACAATAAAGGATCCTTCTTTCTATGTATTCGCAATACATTACATTTGTCTATGTTAAGGGTCAGTTGCCACTCCCTGCACCAAGTGCCTATCCGCTGCAGATCTTCCTGCATTTCGCTACAATTTTCTAATGCTGCAACTTCTCTGCTGGAGTAAATGGTCGCTACCTACGGGTTATGTCTCGGAGAAACCCTGACAGCAACGCCACCATGTTGAGTAATGCTTTTCGCGGGCAGCCACAGGACGTCGTGTTACGACTCAAACTATGCGCGATAGGCTGCATGATGCACTCCCGACGTCCATGGCGAGGTCCATCTTTGCAACCACGACACCATGCAGCGCGGTAGAGATGGGCCCAACAACATGTCGAATAGGCCGCTCGGGATAGGCGTCACGTTCTCTTCACCGATGGGTGTCGCATATGCATTCAACCAGACAATCGTCGGAGATGTGTTTGGAGGCAACTCGTTCACGCTGAACACCTTAGACACACTGTCCAGCGAGTGCAGCAAGGTGGACGTTCCCTGATGTTTTGGGTCAAATGGCTCTGAGCACTATTGGACTCAACTGCTGAGGTCATTAGTCCCCTAGAACTTAGAACTAGTTAAACCTAACTAACCTAAGGACATCACAAACATCCATGCCCGAAGCAGGATTCGAACCTGTGACCGCCTGATGTTTTGGTTTGGCATTATGTGGGGCCAACGTACGCCACTGGTGGTCATGGAAAGCACCGTAACGGCTGTACGATACGCGAATGCCATCCTCCGACCGAGAGTGGAACCATATCGGCGCATATTGGCGAGGCATTCGTCTTCTTGGACGACAGTTCGCATCCCCATTGTGCACATCTTGTGATCGAATTCCTTCAGGGTGACGAAATCGCTTGACTAGGGTGGCCAGCATGTTCTCGAGACATGAATCCTATCGAACATATCTGGGAAAGATTAAAAAACTGTTTATGGACGACGTGGCCGACCAACCACTCTGTGGGATCTGCGCCGTATCGCCGTTGAGGAGTGGGACAATCTGGACCAACAGTGCCTTAATGAACTTGTGGACAATACGCCACGACGAATACAGGCATGGATCCATGCAAGATGACATGCTACTGGGTATTAGGGGTACCGGAATGTACAGCAATCTGGACCGCCACCTCTGAACGTCCAGCTGTATGGTGGTACAACATGCAATGTGTGGTTTCATGAGCAATAAAAAGGGCGGAAATGATGTTTGTCTTGATCTCTATTCCACTTTTTCGTACAGGTTCCGGAGCTCTCGGAACCGAGGTGATGCAAAAGTTTTTTAATGTGTATACAATCGTTCGCTCGACAAAAGATCCGTACCTAAAGAATGGAAAGTTGCACAAGTTACACGAATATTCAAGAAATGTAGTGAGAGTAATCCACTAAATTACGGGCCCATGTCATTAACGTCGAGATGCAGGAGCATTTTGGAACATATATCGTCTTCGAACATCATGAATTACCTCGAAGAAATCTGTCTATTGACACACAGTCAACATGGAATTAAAAAAACATATTTCTTGTGAAGCACAACTAGCTGTATATACGCATGAATTATACAGTGTTATTGACAAGGGATTTCAGATTGATTCCGTATTTCTGGATTTCCGGAAGGCTTTTGACACTGTACCACTGAAGTATCTTCGTCAGCTAGTAGTCTATACAGGGAGTAGGATTCATTGGCCGCAGGCTCATTTGAGTCCTTTCCTACGTAACCTCACCCTTCCTAATCAACTTACTGGATTGTGATATAACTGACCGTGATCGCATATGCCTAATGAAATTTACAGTGAGTAAGGCGACCGTTATCGAAGGGAAATAAAGCCCGTTAGTCGGAGGAATGTGTACAACAGACCCATCTGAAGGAATAATCTATTCTAAACTTAATCTAAATAGTGATGATACTCTTAAAAAGGGTGAAATATGCGGCCAATCGCTCAAGAGCCACACAGGGAAGGAAATATGTACCACCAAAATTACTGATAATTAAATAAAATGTCGTGTGACTAGAGGCTCCCGTCGGGTAGACCGTTCGCCGGGTGCAGGTCTTTCGAGTTGACGCCACTGCGGCGAATTGGGCGTCGATGGGGATGAAATAATGATGATTAGGACAACACAACTCCCAGACCCTGAACGGAGAAAATCTCCGACCCAGCCGGGAATCGAACCAGGGACCTTAGGAATGATATTCTGTCGCGCTGACTACTCAGGTACCGGCGGCGGACATTACTGATGATAAAAAGAAAACACAGATTAGCTAAAAGGGGAATGATTAAACGGTCGTAAGTCCGCTGGGCGTTGAGTCTGCAGAATCTTAAGAAGGGCATTGGCAAAGAAATTTAAGCAAATAATCACAGGTGTGGCAACAGATGGCAGTCAGCTTTTCTATAGCACAACAGTTCACGGAAAATAAATGAATCAGTAAACAATGAGTTTGCCGTTATTTCTTCTGCAACACTAATGGAATTATTGGTTAAATAAATGTAACTGAAAGATTGTTATAAAAAAAAAAAAAAAATTAATTCAGTAACCTCATGTAACGCAAGATTTAGGAGGTAAGCAATACTTTTTAAATTGTTTCAAGACTGAATTGAATTTACTTTGAACAAATAGGTAACTTAATTTCAATACAACAACAACAAAATACCTGGCCGAGCGGCGCTAGGCGCTACAGTCTGGAACCGCGCGACCGCTACGGTCCTAGGTTCGAATCCTGCCTCGGGCATGGATGTGTGTGATGTTCTTAAGTTAGTTAGGTTTAAGTAGTTCTAAGTTCTAGGGGACTGATGACCTCAGGTGTTAAGTCCCATAGCGCTCAGAGCCATTTGAACCATTTTTTGGACAAAACCCTTACCAGGCCAGCAGAAGTCACTCACTGAGCTAAATACAGAATAAATGAAATTGCGCACTCCTAATTTGTATTTTATCTTTAGTTTTACGTCACTTTAAGTGAACGAAGTCAATGCTTGAAACTGCAAACTATGTAGAATGAACAGTTACTGAGGCAGAAAATTTAGACTGAAACTTGTCATTAGCAAACACTCAAAACTGGCAGTAAGTAGTTAATCAATTTTCATATTCTTATGACACTGGTTGACTACATGGAAAGTACAGGAGCTCTGACTGGTAATAATGTGTGAGACTCATGACGAGTTTTAACGATTTCAGATTACTATTCAGCCCAGCCATACTTTGTGAAGGAAATGTTTCTGTGTTAACGTTTATAATTTTTCACTTAACAGTCGTACGATGGTGTAGGTGTGCGGACGAGGGAGAATGTAGCCGACGACAATGCTGAGCCGATGTTTTTGCTGCTGTTTGAGAGCCCCGAGTCGTCTCTAGACCCACGGGTAGTTATGGGACACGTAATAGTTGCAATTGCAGCTTCCCCCACCTGTCCACTTCTATCGTGCTCTCAATACTCGTTTGTAAACATATTTGGTGCGCACACACTGGCGGGAGCATAGCTGGTCACCACGTCTCAGGGAGCGTCCGAAAAACAGTTCGGCCCTTTTTCGTGACTGAAGCTGCTCTGCCTCCTCCCTGCTCGCAAAGCGACACAGACTCTCCATACCCAAAGATAAACAACGGCACACTACTGCCATTTCGTCTTTGCTATCGATAAATTTAAATAAAGTTCCCTTGGCAATTTACAATATTTTCATTATAATTACAATCAATTATATAGAACCAGAAATATATACACTATTACATTGATTACGTATTACATACAGTTTCTGTAACAAAGCTTACAGATCCAGAATCAGGAGTATAGAACAAGTTATCGACAGTTGTTAAACGGCGAAAACTTTGCATGGTGCAGGAGCTATTTTATCTCCATTTTCGGTGTTACACCTGTCACTTTTGTTTCTGCTGCACCAGTAAGAAAATAACCCGTAGGGGGACAGCATTAGTTTCTGCAGTGTGTCCCTCACAAAAGTTTTGTCCGCTATTGAATCTTATTCATTTCCCTGGATCACCAGAGAGGCTGCTAAGGCGCTGGATCACCGTGGCAAAGCCTTATAAGCTGATATCGCACCCTACCATTCGCGTACCACGTGACGCAGTGCACTCGGTTAGGATTCCCCTCACTTGCTTTCACACGGGCGAGCTGCCGCCGGGATAGACCCAAGAGGCGCGTGGCCCTGCTACTTGTTTGACGAAAGTGCAGAAGTGGGAGTGGTCAAGAGTAAGGATAGCGTATCTCGCCTGCGCACTTCGTGGCTCAGGGACCAATCTGCAAGAAAGAGCTCGCGGGTGGCCTTTCACTCGGAGCAAGTGACTGTGTCGTTAGGTGGGGTAGAACCACTCACCCGCGGCAACTTCCGCCAAGCGATGCGAAATTTATTCGCCAGAGCCAAGTTGAGACACAAGCAGATCAGCCTTTGGTGTGCAGTGCTCTGTAGGCCATCAGAATTCTATTTACATCTCCTCGATAGGAGATGGAACAAGACTATTCTGCATTTCCATATCGTATCTGTTGAGTAAATTGTGACGATGCGTATTTATGTGTCACTTTATAGCTGAGACAGACTATTACCCTGAGTTTTATGAGTTGTCATGTGGCAAACTGACACTAGTCATAGTTTTGTTTCCAGTATGTACCGTGTTGTTTCACCAGGAGACACAAGACAAGCATCTGAAGTTGCTTGGATAAGGTCACCGACACTTGTTTGTTTGTTTATGTGTGTGTGTGTGTGTTTGTGTGTCTGCAGTGGCCAGAGAGCTGACGGGATTCTGAAGAAATTCTCTACAGAGAAACAAAGAGCGTCATAGGTGCACCGAAGTCCATGTCGTGCCTTTCAAATGAATTTCATGTTGTAATTGTTCAATGTGCTTGATGATCATTTCTCTGTATGTCACATTTTCAGTGAATCAATGGAACATACTATTTCGTCTGATTGAAGAATATCAATATGTTGTGCAGGGATTAATTTACTGATAATTAATTAAAGCCTCAGCAGCAGACCTCTATGGGGACACATGAAAATGTGTGCCACGACTGTTCTTTCGAGGACAGTTACTATATTCATATATAGTCAAAGGCTACTCCGCCATTAACCTTCGTCTGCGCGAATGTGCATAGGTTGCCCGAACTCTTTCGGGAATCGTCACCTTAGTTGGCGCGAGTAGTGAGTGGCTGGGCAAATAGCGAATAGGAACATTACGTATGTAGATTGTGGACAGTGGAGAATGTGGCTCTCACGGGAAGCGTGCAAGGGATAAGTCCCTGCAATGTCGCTATTAATTTGGGTCCTTGGTGGCTGAGATGGATAGAGCGTATGCCTTGTAGGCAGGAGATCCCGGGTTCGTGTCCCGGTCGGGACACACATTTTCAGCTGTCACCTTCGAGGTATGTCAACAACACCTGTCAGCAACCGAAGGTTCAATTAATTATCATTTAATTTAGAGAAGCTCCACGGTCATCAATGGTATCTGTTCTTTCGAGAACAGTTATTATCTACATATATAATTAATTTACCAGTTGATAAGTTGAAGATCAATTTTTTATTTGGTATTGTGGGGATACATGACCCGTCAGATCTGTGATTTTGACCCTGAGAATTTCTGATGATAGGTGCATGGTTAAATATCAAACAGATACGCACAGTATAGTCGTGTTGCAGGCGTCTGTGAATGTTGAAACACTCTTAAAACTATTTTGTTATGCGGAAAAATAATATAAAAGTTTCACAAGAAATTATTTGTTTCGATCGTTCTTAATGGCCATCATAAAAGGAAACTCTAAATGTGTGAACACATGCATAAATCAATAAAGTTTTCGTTTGTTCTTAAACTGTAATACCAAATAATTCCCAACGTTCAACACTGAGAATGCTATCGTCTCAGAGTGACTGTGAGTGAACAACTGCTTCCTCTTGCGATCTAAAGATAGTGACGAATGAATCCGGTAACTTATTAAGATTTCTAGTGATCATGCTGGGGCAAGGCTGTTCAATAACGTAAGAATCGCAATTGATTCGGTTTATTGCACTGAAGTGACCAATAAATCATCTTACAAGCGATAGCTTTTGCATATCTGATTAAAGGATTCTGGGGTAAGACTCTAACAGTCGCCTGTCGGAAAGAAACGATTATATTAGCGAAGTCGATCCGTGACTGTCGTAATGCTATAATGAAAGACCGATGGCACTGGAGATGGAAATTTCGACGGGGTTGATAGCAAATTGATAGGAAATATCCGAAAGCAAGTCTTCAGAGTGAAGCTTGAAGTTATTGAAATCCTCTAAAAATCACTTTTCTGTTCCTACGGATGATCTGGTTGTCGTGGATTGATCTCACCACATTAATTTTCAGGTGGAGGCTGAAGCGGTAGCAAAATCAGTCACTGATGGCACACGAGCGACAGTCGTCTGCGGCTATTTTCAGGTCAGCCCGAAATCCTTCCGTGTCGCTCATTTCGTCTACTTGGAGGTGTACCCTGATCCCGAAGGAGACTCGCTGTCGTGAAGTCTGCTGGAGAAGGCTTCCAGCAAATAAAGCTCGCGGTGGTGAAGTAATTTTGTACCGTACTTGTGTTTCAGCGTTTTGCGTCCTTTTCTTTGTTCAGATTGGCTGTGCTGAGGACACAACGAATGCCGACCAGCAAATAAATTCCTTAAAAGATGTTCGTCCCATTCCCTGAGTTTTTCTTCATGTTGTTAACCAGTAACGTGCTTCGTTCAATTTAATGCTGAAGAAACGCACCTGTCTCTCCTTCTCTTCATTGAGGAGTGAAGTTGTACATCAGCACAGTCGAATTTCTCTAACTTCTATCTTATTTACGTTAGACAATCCTTGCAGTGCGCCTGCCTCTGTGACCGAGAGGTTCTAGGCGCTTCAGTCAGGAACCGCGTTGCTGCTACGGTCGCAGGTTCGAATCCTGCCTCGGGCATAGATGTGTGTGATGTCCTTTGTTATTTAGGTTTAAGTAGTTCTAAGTCTCCCCAAAATAACTGATGATGGTCGAAGTAGCGAGGATATAAAATTTAGACTGGCAATGGCAAGGAAAGCGTTTCTGAGGAAGGAATTTGTTAACATCGAGTATAGATTTAAGTGTCAGGAAGTTGTTTCTGAAACTATTTGTATGGAGTGTAGCCATGTATAGAAGTGAAACATGGACGATAAATAGTTTGGACAAGAAGAGAAGAGAAGCTTTCAAAATATGGTGCTGCAGAAGAATGCTGAAGATTAGATGGGTAGATCACATAAATAATGAGGAGGTATTGAATAAGATTTGGGAGAAGAGAAGTTTGTGGCACAACTTGACTAGAAGAAGGGATCGGTTGATAGGACATGTTCAGAGGCATCAAGGAATCACCAGTTTAGTATTGGAGGGCAGCGTGGAGGGTAAAAATCGTAGAGGGAGGCCAAGAGACGAATACACTAAGCACATTCAGAAGGATGTAGGTTGCAATAGTTACTGGAAGATGAAAAAGCTTGCACAGGATAGAGTAGCATGGAGAGCTGCATCAAACAAGTCTCAGGACTGAAGACCACAACAACAACTAAGTCCAGGGGACTAATGACCTCAGATGTTAAGTCTCATAGTGCTTAGAACCATTTGATCCATTAGAATCTTGCAGTCCTTAGTTTGCGTGAATATTTAGTTTGCAAAACGTCGATGGTTCTAATGGCTCTGTGCACTATGGGACTTAACATCTGCGGTCATCAGTCCCCTAGAACTTAGAACTACTTAAACTTAACTAACCTAAGGACATCACACACATCCATGCCCAAGGCAGGATTCGAACCTGCGACCGTAGCAGTCGCGCAGTTCCGGACTGATCGCCTAGAACCGCGAGACCACCGCGGCCGGCAGACGTCGATGTTCGGCGGAGCCCCACACTTACAAACGGGACCGAAACTGTGAGCTCTCACTCTTTTATATAGATATTCTCTTTAGCGTCTGGCGTGGTCTAAAGAAACACAGTGTTCTACATTCTGACAGTTATTCCAGTCCATCTCGGCGTGGTGCTTCTCTTGCTACGTATTACAAAATTTCGTAGGTTGTAGAATGTTCTTTATGAACTTAACAACGACGCGTTTCGCACGGATATGACATCATCAGGTTATGTTAAAAGATCAGAAATTTTCTGCCAAAAATCATCCGTCAAGAAGGCATGCCACCCATAAAACATACTAAAAGGCAACGTCATGGAGGCAGCGAAAAGAGTAACAGCGCAGAACAGTACCTCGCGTGCAAACTGTAAACAGCCATACACTTCAACAGCCCTAGAGGTCCGTCCGTATTCATATAGAACATTCATATGAATGTAAATTGTCTTTTAATACTTCCTACGCGATATCACGGCTTCTTGACGGATGCTTCTTGCAGAACATTTCTGATCTTTAAACATAACCTGATGATGCCATATCGGGGCGAAACGCGTCGTACTTAAGTTGATAAAGAATATTCTGCAACCTACGACTGTTTTTAAATAGTACTTTACCTTCTGGTCACAATATAATAATTCAGGAACATGCTAAAAGAACAGTTCTCAACTATTCACCTGCGTATCGCAAAAATAGTAACTGCCGCAAGGCTTTACTCCACAGGAGATTGTATTAATGGTGTCTTTGTGGCGTCCGGCTTCCAGCTGCGGCGTCTCTCAGAAAGTCCAGTGACTGAACGGCATTGACCATTCGGTACAAAATTACTTCATCACCGGGATCCTCCTCTATGAGACTTCACCATCGCCAGCCTCCGTTGGCGTCAGGGTTCACGTCGGAGCAGGTCATCTGAGGGCTCTGAAATAATTCCAGCTGACCAGAATTTAGCGGGCAGCTGAGGGTCGTTGGTGTGCCGCCAAGACGTTTTGGCTTCCACCTAATGTCGAGAAAAGAATGGTTCAAATGGCTCTGAGCACTATGGGACTCAACATCTGAGGTCATTACTGCCCTAGAACTTAGAACTACCTAAACCTAACTAACCTAAGGACATCACACACATCCACGCACGAGGAAGGTTTCGAAACTGCGACCGCAGCTGTCGCGTGGTTCCCGACTGAAGCGCCTAGAACTGCTCGGCCACACGGGTCAGCGAACACAGCGAGATCGAGTCTTGACAGCGAAGTGATCCATAGCGACAGTGAAGTCATTTTTAGAGACACACACTTGTCCATGGTCCGTACTTGACAGTGTGTTTAAAGTTCTGTGCTATGTTCCTTCAGACGTGAGTGAATTTCTGAAGAAACAGACACTGCTGACGATTTATAGTTGAATTAAATCATGAAACGTATTTGTAAACTGTCAGTATGGTACCACCACAACAGTACAGTTTACTGATAAGAACTTAAATTTTGTGCCGGAATGGGACCCGAACCCGGATTTTCCAGGTTACGCAAGCGGTCGCCTTAACCACTTCGGCTACCCAAGGACGCTTCACAGACAAACCCAAATTTCCAGGGAACGACTTCTTTAGTTTTCTTGTCAGATTGCCTTGACTTTGGCATCAGTGCAGTGTCTGTATTGGACAGTGTCTTCAAAGTTTGATGCAATGTTCCTTCCCACAGGCATGCATATATCTGTCTGGTATAGACACTACACTATTGTGCATCATTCCAAAGCGAAGGAAAACTGACGAGAAAATTAAATAAGATCCTCCATGTGCGGGAATCACATAATTGAGTGATTACTGTAATATGAAATCACTGGGACAGATGAAGGTTTGTGTGTTTCGTTTGAAGCATGCTGAAGTAGTAAACGCGACCGCTCACGTAAAGCGGGAAGTCTAGGCTTGGTTCCCTGTCCAGGATTGCTTTCCATTCAATTTCCAGCACATTGTGTAGCTGTGGTGGTTCCGCATTCGCAGTTTGCGAATACATTTCATTTCATCTAGAGAATATCAATAACCTCAAGCCCCACTTTGAGGACATGCTTTCAGACTGGTGTTGCGAATTTGCTTTCAACTCCTGCGACAGATAACACGCATTTCCTTCTATAGCACCGTCTGTGTTTTATTCTAACACTGCGAAAATCATGGTACAACTTTGAAAATGTAATTGTTTCATTTCACAACGTGATTGTTACAATTTAGATCATGGTAGAACTTGGAAAATGTAATTGTTTAATTTGTATATATGATTATTAATTTTATTTTGTTTTTGACTTCTGTATATCTGTTCTAAACTCTGACCTTTGCTTTCTCGCAATGTAATTTTACTGTTTCTCAAAATTTCATTCTGCTGAAGACGCCTTTGGAGATGTCGAAAACCTAGCTCAGTTTACCAACAGTTATTTGGAACCGGTTGGCTGTGTAATTCCTATGTTTGAAGATTTTTAACAATCCTTCCCCACGCGCTTTCACTCAGATGTGCCAATGTTTTACTTTAGAATTGATAAAGTTTGTCAGATGATTTGTGAGTCACTTCAATGCAATGAACCGAATTAACTGTCATTTTTCATTCGTTTAGTTTACACTAAACTCCTGATTCTTTATTTTAGAAAGTGTATAATTGATCTATGTCAGATGACAGGGCTATTTAGCACATATTCTAACTCACCAAAGAAGTATTCGCTAACAATACACTGTACATACAAAAGAAAGTGATCGTACAAAGTCTCCAGAAAACGGGAGCGTATACTATCTTTAAACTTCCAATATCTTGTGACTTTTTTCTCTTTAAAGCAATAGTTCGCCTGTATTCGTGTAGTCCGCGAAGAGCTACTACTCTTGGTCCCTTGTGCGAGGATCTGGAAAGCGTTACATGCATGTTCTGCACTGCAGCTACGCACGAGACACACTCAGCGCTCGTGATGAATTAAGACAATATTTTTGTCTATATTACTGTGACTACAGCTTGGCAAAACGGCCAGTCTTTGGAGCTAGTTTTCCTGCTGACAATTAGCATGGAACGAAACGTTGTTGACATTTGATTGCTACTAGTATTCAAGGAATTTCACTTTTCAATGTGGTTGCGCCACATTTTCTATGCATTTGATGAGCAGTCCCGCCACCGCAGCAGAGTGGTCAGTGTAGATGGATACTTAGCAGAGGATCTGGGTTTGACTCCCGGTACCATTAAAAAGTTTTCCTTGGTGGGTGAACTGGCACGGGTGCAGTCAGCTTCATGATGGCAACTGAGGAGCAACTCGTATGAGAAGTAGCTTCTACCTGGTCCGGAATGTCTACAACATGACGTGCTGACCGCATATCGCTTACCGTATACCGCTTATCGCATCCACGTGACACCTCAAGGCAAGGGACGACTCAGTGGCCGGTTGGCATCCCTTGGGCCGTTAAGGCCTGATCGAGTAGTTCTTTTGCACGCGTGGGCACCGAAGAAACGGTCCCTAAGACATCCAGTGCCCTCTGGTCAGGGCAGCTATGTTGCTGTTGCGAAATGCACATGTGCTTCAGCAGTCAGGGATAATAATATTCTACGCCCAGCGCATGAGGTATCTCGACTTGGTGTGTGCTAGTGAAATTGGTAAAAAAATATGGTGCTTGTGTAAGACACTGTACTCCTATTCCGGAGGAGGACGGTTGAAATCCCACTCTACCCATCCAGAATTAAGATTCCTGAGATTTAAAAAAGCTCGATAAATTTAGTGTCCCTTCATTCTCTAATCCTACCTTGCGTTCCATCACAACTGATCATATCGTATGTATGCTAATCTTTCTCCATCGTAAACAAGAACTATCCTGATTACACAGCGAATCCATATAACAGAACTATGGTTGTTTCGTAAGCGGTTGATGAAGGGCATCTCATATTGATTCCACATTTCTGTATTTCAGCATGGCTTCCGAAAGCGTTTCTCTTAGTGGTTTCTAATTAACCTGCGTGCTCATTGAACGTCGTCTCGGTTATCTGAATAGAAAGATAATTTCCTGTCAGAAATGTCACAGTTCGCAGCAACTGATGGGAACGCATCCAGTAAAAGCTATGCTGGCATTGCAAAAGAACACGTGGCAGACCATCCTTGACCTTGTTTTACATAAATAGCTCAGAAGACCAGCTGCGCAGGTCTCTAGAACCAAAAATGGATTAGAGTGTGTGAATCCATGTAAGAAGTGGAAATTAATCATGGGACATATTTCTATGATGTTATCCGCACGAGATACTTCCACTGAATTTATGTTACGTGATAACTAACACCAATTTAGAAACAATAAAGTCAATGAAAGATGTAGAATGTAGTTATGAAGTTGAACAGCAGTCTGCATTTATGGGCACACTAAAAGTTGCTTCCCTCTTAAGAGACTTTTTTTTAGAAGTATAATACTCTTCCTAGATATGATTGACGGTAGACAGCGAAAAAGTTCAAAGAATGGAGGCAGGTTTCATGTAATGACGAAATATGGAAGAGTGTCGCAGATGAGATAAGTGCGCTAGGATCGGACTCATTAAAACGACGGTATATTTTTTTCCCCTCAACATCCACTCTCGAAGTTTTAAAAAGCAGAAGTAGATTCAAAGCGCTAAAAATTTTATAATCTAAATAAGAACGAATGACGAACGCGACTAATTTAAGATAAATCTGATTCGCCCAAAAGATTTTAAGTGTTCTGTTTTCCCATGTGCTATTCGATTGTGAAAGGATAGAATATAGCTTGAAATTGACACCATGAAGCCTCCTCGAAGCACAAGTGTGAACTGAAAATTGATCATGTAGATGTACATTTGTTGTGCGTGGCTAAAGTGGAGTGCTGGTCCGTTTCTATCAGCGAAGTGCGAAACCGCAGTCATAAATCCACGCTCGAGGCAGGAAGTATCGTACCTCTGTGAAAAAACAAGCCACCGCTATCAGCAGTGCACACCGGCTTGCCCGCTTTTAACGTCACGCCAGGACCGAAAACGACAGGGGCAGATAATTGCAGATGAGGAATCGGTATCGGCTGTGCTTTGTTTTTTATTCGCCGTCACTAACGTATCAGAATTGTTCCCGATCGTTAAGCTACGTTACCATGCGGGATGGATGCGAACACTTATCACATTGTCGCAATTGCTTTAGTGTTTGGGGACAGTATTAGAGCAGCCGCTGGGCCTTGGTAGTTAACATGGACTCAGCTGTCTTGGACTAACAGTCTCAGTTTTCCGTTGAAAGCCGATAATCAACATGTTACTCACAGACAGCAATGAGATAGTGAGTTCAGTTTCTTGCTGCCTCACCGCTGGGACCGATAGCACATTACAAAACTTTACATATCAGCTGCATGGATACGAACACCTGTCACAACTTTCGCAAATGCTTTCGTGTATTTGGGAACATTATCCCAGCAGCTTACGAATCTAAAGAGTGGGCTACTCCGCCAACCTTAATAATAAGGGACTCTCCCTGTCTAATTTCAGTTGTTAGGCAAGATTGGCCAAATGACAAAGAAAGCTTTAAAAACGGGAAAACAGGGGATGAATTTCAGCTGGCGATCTCTTCCTGTAGTTGGAAACGTGACCACATACGCTTGGAAGAAGTGATGGGAGACTAAGAGCTATCAAGAACTGCTGTTAAGAGACAATATACCCATATACCTCTAAGCCACAATCTTGGGCTGATATGTGCAATTTGTTAGGCTAGTCCCAATTGTGCATACAGCATCACAATCGAAGCAACTGCCATACTGCAGTTGCTGCATTTCTCGTGTGCTACAATGACTACCTTCGAGGTTCCCATGAAGTTATGGTTCAACAAGATAACGCAAGGCCACACAGTGTCATTTCTAGTGTACCTACGTGAGAGGATGTTGCAATGTTGTCCTGGTCAGCACGTTTCCCAGATCTCTTGTCCGTTTAAAATGTTTTGTTGTAGGTTACGGAGAACCTGGCATGCCAGGAACATACCAGCCACTACGACAGATGAACCGTGCTATAAAGCTGAATCAGCGTGGAATGAGCTACCCGTAACAGTAATCCAAGCCTGCGTCACTCAGTGCACAGCCTGGTTATAGTAGAGTTGGTGAAAGACTTTCCCTGGACTTTGCCGTGGGCCTGACACGGTTGCTTCACATGTCACCATCAGGTAGCCACATAATGCAACTTTTTCTACGACTCTTGGGCAACGACTCATTGGTGTTGCAGCTCTGTAGACGACTATTGTTCCTGCTGTAAGTCGTTTGCCGTTCGCAGTCGAAAGCTGGCAACAGTGCACTCGAAACCTGGCAACAGCGCTGCAAGCTGTCAGGGGTTTTTGCCGACTCAGCTACAGAGCTCTTATCACTGCCAATGGGGGAAACATACATACTTCAGTTCGCATCCTGTGTACCGCTAACCAAGTATATGATCATGAATTCTTACTACTATAATACATACATACAGTAAATAAGACTTCGTTATTTGCTGTCCTTCCTGTTGTTGCGTTTTAATGGCCAGCAACATATGTTGCGATAGCCAAAGGGTAACTGTAAACTATCTGATAAAAACTATGTGGACAACTACACTACTGGACATTAAAATTGCTACACGAAGAAGAAATTCAGATGATAAACTGGTATTCATTGGACAAATATATTATACTAGAACTGACATGTGATTACATTTTCACGCACTTTGGGTGCATAGATCCTGAGAAAGCAGTACCCAGAACAATCAACTCTGGCCGTAATAACGGCCTTCATACGACTGAGCATTGGGTCAAACAGAGCTTGGATGGCGTGTACAGGTACAGCTGCCCATGCAGCTTCAACAAGATACCACAGTTCATCAAGAGTAGTGACTGGTGTACTGTCACGAGCCAGTTGCTCGGCCACCATTGACCAGACGTTTTCAGTTGCAGAGAGATCTGGAGAACGTGCTGGCCGGGGCAGCAGTCAAACAAACATTTTCTGTATCCAGAAAGGCCCGTATGGGACCTGCAACATGCGGTCGTGCATTATCCTGCTGAAATGTAGGTTTTCGCAAGGATCGAATGAAGGGTAGAGCCACGGGCCGTAACACATCTGAAATGTAACGTCCACTGTTGAAATTTCCGTCAATGCGAACAATAGGTGACCGAGACGTTTAACCAATGGCACACCATACCAACAACCCGGGAGATACGCCAGTATGGCGATGACGAATACACGCTTCCAATTTGCGTTCACTGCAATGTCGCCAAACATGGATGCGACGATCATGATGCTGTAAACAGAACCTGGATTTGTCCGAAAAATGACGGTTTGCCATTCGTGCACCTAGGTTCGTAATTAAGTACACCATCGCAGGCGCTCCTGTCTGTGATGCAGCGTCAATGGCAGCCTCAGACATGGTCTCCGAGCTGATAGTCCATGCTGCTGCAAACGTCGTCGAACTGTTCGTGCAGATGGTTGTTGTCTTGCAAACGTCCACATCTGTTTGGCATCGAGACGTGGCTGCACAATCCGTTACAGCCATGCGCATAAGATGCCTGTCATCTCGACTGCTAGTGATACGAGGCCGTTGGGATCCAGCGCGCCGTTCCGTATTACCCTCCTGAACCCACCGATTCCATATTCTGCTAGCAGTCATTGGATCTCGACCAACGCGAGCACCAATATCGCGATACGATAAACCGCAATCGCGATAGGCTACAATCCGACCTTTATCAAAGTCGGAAACGTGACGGTACGTATTTCTCCTGCTTACACGAGGCATCCCAACAACGTTTCACCAGGCAACGCCGGTCAACTGCTGTTTGTGTATGACAATCGGTTGGAAACTTTCCTCATGTCAGCACGTTGTAGGTGTCACCAACGGCGCCAATCTTGTGTGAATGCTCTGAATAGCTAATCATTTGCATATCACAACATCTTCGTACTGTCGGTTACATTTCGTGTCTGTAGCACGTCATCTTTGTGGTGTACGAAATTTAATGGCCAGTAGTGTATTAATGAATATTAATACAGGATATGTCCACCATTCCCCTTCATGACGGCTTAAACTCTGCTGGCAGCCCATTCCTCCTCAGGAGTCAAAAACATACAAGGAGTGATGTTGGAGGCTGGCGTGTGGTGCGAGGTGGTCGTTCTAAGTCGTCCCAAATGTATTACATTGCGTTCAGGCCGTGACTCTGTGCAGGCCAGTCCATTTCACGAATATTATTGTCCACAAACCATTGTCTCACGAATGCTGCAGTATGGCATGGTCCATTGTCATGCAGATACATCATATTCCCCGCATTGTTCCTCTACTGTGGTCAGTAGGCAATGCTATAACAAGTGGTCATACCTTTCGCATTTATAGATTTCTTAACTTTTATAAAGGAAACATGGAAAACACTCCCTTACCGTAACAATATGTCCTCTCTCTCTCTTACTGTCCTCACTACACGTGAACCGTCCAGTCGGAATGTCACAGGGTACAGCGTGATTGCTAACTCCAAATCATTCGATCCTACTTACACACTGTCCAGTGTCGCCATCTTTACCCAATCACAATAAGGAAAAGTGTACAGTCATTCTCACGAGTAAGAAAAGAATTCCGTTACATTTCAGTTACACGATAAATCACATAAATTTGAACGCTGTCAGTTTGACTATATACACAGGAATTACATTTACGAACGATTTAAATTGGAATGATTACGTAGATAATATTGTGGGGAAGAAAACCCAAATATTATGTTTTGTTGGGAGGACGATTAGAACACGCAGCTGCTAGGTCTACTGAAGAGATTGTCTACACTACGCTGCTTCGTCCTTTACTACAGTACTGCCATGATCCATGGGAAACTCAGAAGATCGTATTGACGAAGAACACTGAAAAATTTCAAAGAAAAGCTCGTTTTGTGTTATAGCAAAACAGAGGTGAGAGTGCAACGGATATGATAAGCGAGTTGGGATGGCAGTCAATAAAACTAAGGAATTTTTCTTTAGAGCGAGAACTTGTCACAAAATTACAGTCACCAACCTCCTCCTATGAATGTGGATTTCAGCAACTGAAGACCTTTCTGCCATCTAAAATCTAAACACACCACGCACTTCACAAATGGCGGGATCTGCGATTGTTCCGACCACTGCGGTTTGCTCTCACCAACTGACAAACGACCACTTAATCAAACCAACACTGGAGTAGTTTCCTAAAGCGTCGGTAGAGATGGCTGCATGTGTGAAACTTCATTCAGGCCTACCATCAGTTTAACGCTGTTCACCCGACCTTATAGCTCTTCTCAGGTGTATTGGTGGGTGGCTGACAGTGCACTGTTGCCAGACCGTGAGTCACAAGCACTTGATAGTCAAATTTACCTCTGTTGATCTTTGTAAAAAATTATGCTATGGTGAAAACCATTACAATTACATTATTGATTTAGGCTATGGAAGTCACATCGTTATGTAAGCAATGTATGTGTAAATTACTTGTATTAAAGTAATAAATAATGATCTTACCATTCAATTCGTTATTTGCTGTCTACAGCGTGTAAAATTATTATTACGCATGATATGTTTACATTAATTGTAAAAGTATGGTATATAAATCATTGACAAAAACGCATATCGTGGTAAAAAATACTGTAACTACTGGACGTTCAAGCAAATTAACACTCTGCATAACTGCTCAAATATAGGTGTGTTCAATTTTGAATGATAAATTCCTGACTTGTACGTTTTGCTATATCTGTAAACTGATTCACTTCCTTCCACAAAAACAGTCATCGCTGACCCCACAAGCACCAACAATCAGCCTAGTGAGTCCCACATTGGTTCGAATTCTGCATATGTACCTTAGTGAATGGTTTAGAGTAACCCAAGTTTTATCCAAGTAGAATATAGGTCAGATGTCACCGTAAGTACGCAACGAATTCATCATCCGCAAACATTTAATTCTGGTCATCCTATACCGTTTAATATGCGTCTCAAAGATATAACAGATGCAGTAAAATTTATTTTTTGAATTTACATTTTTCATCAATAATTCTAGTGATGGGCACCCGCCATTCACCTAAAGTTCGTATATTGTCCGCCTGAGAACGTCTATTGGTAAGTCGTTTAATTTCGTTAAAGAGCTGTGTTGTTTAACAATTTTCCATGGGGAACTGAAAGTTGGCGATTTGCCTGTCAGGACACGCGGGTAGGATAGTTCTTAAACCAACGCCAAGAACTGCAGCAGAAATATCCTGTATTGATATCAATGCTGTTGATTCTGTCTACCTTCTGCACATCTCTCCTAATGAGCGCACATGTACTCTCATTGTGGCGTCACCGCCAGACACCACACTTGCTAGGTGGTAGCCTTTAAATCGGCCGCGGTCCGTTAGTATACGTCGGACCCGCGTGTCGCCACTATCAGTGATTGCAGAACGAGCGCCGCCACACGGCAGGTCTAGAGACCCTTCCTAGCACTCGCCCCAGTTGTACAGCCGACTTTGATAGCGATGGTTCACTGACAAATTACGCTCTCATTTGCCGAGACGATAGTTAGCACAGCCTTCAGCTACGTCATTTGCTACGACCTAGCAAGGCGCCATTACCAGTTACTATTGATGCTGTAAAACATGTACCGTCAAGAGCGATGTCCACCAATTATGGATTAAAGTTAAGTATTCCAGCAGCTACGTTCTTTTTTTACTAGTCTCAATTCCTCTAACTGTTCCAGACCTCACGCCAGCCTGCGTGAGCTAAAACGCCTGCCTTTCGGCTTCCTGTCATAGTGGGTTGGCTGTCTTGCCAATCCACAACACTCATGTTCAGATGAAACAGAAGATCTTGAATGACTAGAGGTAGAACCTACATTAGTAAGTTCTGCAGAAATGATTATCGCTTGAACCACGTCAGACCGCGGGTTCAAGGTCAACATCGATACGGCAGTGCAACGCCACCTTCCGATAAAATGTGCGTGTGGATCTTGTTCTCGCTATAAACTGAAGCGGATGGAGACTGTGACTTGAGCAAAGGTGCGGGATTCCTGGCAGATGTATGCGCGAACCGTACCGTCAAATCAGTGAGTACGCAAGGGTTCATTATCGGCGATGCATCCATCCGGGAAGCTGCTACTCGTATGGGACAAAGTGTTTTGGCAATGCAGCGGTTGTATGCAGAATAGCTCACGGAAGGTCGTAGAACACGGCGAGATAGCTCAGGTAGCACCAACCAGACCACCCTCACACGCCCTCCCCCTACCCACGAGAAGATCGACACCTCATCCGAATGGTATTGCAGAACGGATCTGCGTCCTCCTTGGATCTGGCGCAATAGCGGAACAGTGTAACACTTCATACAATATCATGGGTGATAGCCCGTCGCTCATTATTTCGGCATGGCTTACATGCGCGTCGTCTATTTATTCGCCTACCTTTGACGAATGTGCAGAAACATCCTAGATGGCAATGGTGTATGGAACGACGTCACTGGGGACAGGAATGGCATCAGATTTCTCGGACGAATCCAGGTTCTGATAATTTGCAAATGGTGGGCGCATTTTGGTTCGCCACAGACAGGGGATTCGCAGCTTCACTGTGACTGCATTCGCACAAGACATAGAGTGCCAACTCAAAGTCTTACGATGTGGGGTCCTATTGCGTAGCAGCACAAATGACAGCGGTGCGTATCCAGTGTACTGTGAGCAGTGTGACCTACGTGAATGGCATCCCGCGACCAGTAGCCATACCCCTTCTTCACAACACCCCAGACGCAATTTTTCAGCAAGACAATGCACGACCGCATGTTTCGGCACGAACACATGGCTTCTTGGTGTCACAGGATGTCAGCTTTTATGCAGACCTCCCTGAGTATACAAAGAATGCATATACATTTCTTTATATAGCTTTTTCGTGATGTACTCGACAAGTCGCAGAGGTTGTGCGTGCGCAGTACCGTCCTCGGCGTCGTGCCACCATGTTTGTTTTAAAATTCCAATTCGATCTTGAGTGTCCTGTGGAGTGAGTTGTTGTGTTCGTTACGGTTTGTCGGTTTTTCTTTCTTCATCCAGAAGGGCCAGCGCACCAGCACATAAAAACGTACGAGGGGGCACCAAAATAAACCCGGAATAACAGTGCCGTAGGCGGAGCTTGTGTAGTACGCGTTTCTGCCGCTAGGCGTGTATAGCGCTACTCATCGCCAGTTTAGAGCCGCATGTGTTGTCGAGATTGCTTGTTCTATTCATCCGAAATGACTGTTTTTGCTAGCGCTGTTTTGTTCCTGTTCTGTTTGTTTACTATGGCAAATTTAAGTGAAACACGTGCAGCGCAGCTGTGAATTTATGTTTCCTGCTCTGTAAAAATGCTGCTGAAACCATTCTGATGTTGAAAACAACTTATCAACATGACTCTATGGGAATAACATATGTGTACGAGTGGTTTACTCGATTTAAGAATGGTGATATGTCGATTGATGAAAAACCTCATTCTAGACGTCCATCAACTGCTCGAATCAGTGAAAATATTGAAAAAATTCGAAAGCTTGTGGCCACAGGCCGGCGATAGACAATTGATCAATTGTCGGAGATTAGTGGGTTATCTTAGAGCTCGGTTCAGAGAATTTTAACGCAAGATTTGAGAACATAAGGGTTGGTGCCAAGTTTGTTCCTCTGGTTCTGACTGACAATCAAACAGAACGTCGAGTTGAGATATCTCACGCTTTAAAACAACGGCTTGAAACTCATCCATATTTTCTGCCGGAGTCTGGTAATGATTAATTGTACGATGGTTACGACCCAGAAACAAAGCAACAGTGAAGGCAATGGAAGTTGTCAATGTCAACTCGTCCAAGAAAATAACGCCAGGTGAAATCAAACATCAAAACAAAGTTGGTTTGATTTTTTTATGCCGAGGGCATAGTTCATTCAGAGTTTCTTTTCCCCTGGTCAGCTCGTAAATCAGGCCTCTTATTTGTAAGTTGTAAGAAGGATGGGTAATAGTATTTGTCAAAAAACATCCGATTTGTGGCAGATACGAGAGTAGTTCTTCCACAATGATAATGCAACTGCGCATACAGCCATTTCTGTTACACAATTCTGGGCTAAAAATAGCACGGTTCCGCTGCCCCACGCAACTTACCCGCCTGACCTGGTTCTGTGCGGCATTTTTTTTTTTATTTCCAAGGGGCATGAAAGGACGCCGATGTGACGACACTGAATAAGTCAAGAAAATAAAACGAGGGAGGAGCTCCCAGGCATTTCCAAAGATGACTACAAGAAGGTTTCGAACGGTGCAAGCACAGGTGGGACAAATGTGTTGGCTGTATTTGAGAGTATTTTGAAAGGGGCAAGGTTGTTTTGTAAACAATTTGAAAATACACTGAAGCGTCAAAGAAACTGGTATAGACTTGCGAATGCAAATACAGAGGAATATAAACAGGCAAAATACGGCGCTGCGGTCGGCAGACCCTACGAAAGTCAACAAGTGCCTGGCGCAGTTGTCAGATCGGTAATTACTGCTACAACGGCAGGTTATCATGACTTAAGTGGCTTTGAACGTGATGTTATAGCCCGCGCATGAGAGGTGCGACACAGGATCTCCGAGGTAGACATGAAGTGTTGACTTTCGAGTACGACCATTTCACGAGTGTAGCGTGAATATCAGGAATCCGATAGGACATTAAATCTGCAACATCGCGGCTGGCGGAAAGAGATCCCGCAAGAATTGGACCAACGACAAGTGAAGAGAATCGTTCAACGCGACAGAATTGCAACCTTCCGCAAATTCAACGAAACATCATTCATATGGGCTTTCGTAGGAGGAAGCCCACTCGTGTGTCATTGATGACTACACGACACAAGGCTTAACGCTTCACCTGGACCTGTCAACACCGACATTGGACTGTTGTTGAATAGAAACATGTTACGTCGTCCCACGCGTCTCCATTCAAATTGTACCGAGCGGATGAAAATGTATGGGTATTGCGACAACCTCACGAATCCACGGACCCTGCATGTCATCAGAGGACTGTTCAGGCCGGTGGAGGCACTGTTACGGTGTGGGAGATTTGCAATTCGAGTGACATAGGTCCCCTGATGAGTCTAGATACGTCTCTGACAGGTGACACGTTCGTAAACATCCGGTCTGATCACCTGTACCCATTTATTGTCATTGCGCTTTTCCGACAGACTTGGGCATTTCCAGCAGGACAATGCGACACCCCACACGTCCAGAATACCTAGAGAATGGCTGCAGAAACTCTCTTCTGAGTCTACTTCCACAAAACTCCCCACACATGAACAGTAGTGAACATAACTGGGGTGCCTTGTAACGTGCTGTTTAGAAGAGATCCCCACCTCCTCGTACCCTTACGGATTTATGGACAGACCTGCAGGATTCGTGTTGTGAATTCCCTCCAGCACACTTCAGACATCAGTCTAGTCCATGCTACGTCGTCTCGCTGCACTTTTGCGTGCTCGCGGGGCCCTACACGGTATTAGGCAGGTGTACCAGTTGTTTGGCTCTTCAGTGTATGTATGTGTTTGTTGCTGTTGTGGTCTTCAGCCCTGAGACTGGTTTGATGCAGCTCTCCATGCTACTCTTTCCTGTGCAAGCTTCTTCATCTCACAGTACCTACTGCAACCTATATACTTCTGAATCTGCTTGGTGTATCCATCTCTTGGTCTCCCTCTACGATTTTTACCCTCCACGCTGCCCTCAAATGCTAAATTGGTGATCCCTTGATGCCCCAGAACATGTCCTACCAACCGATCCCTTCTTCTAGTCAAGTTGTGCCACACACTTCTCTTCTCCCCAATGATATTCAATACTTCCTCATGAACTATCCATATAATCTTCAGCATTCTTCCGTAGCACCACATTTGGAAAGCTTCTATTCTCTTCTTGTCCAAAGTATTTATCGTCCATGTTCCACATCCATACATGGCTACACTCCATACCAATACTTTCAGAAACGACTTCCTGACACTGAAATATATACTCGATGTTAACAAATTCTCTTATTCAGAAATGCTTTCCTTGCCATTGGCAGTTTACATTTTATGTCCTCTCTACTTCGACCATCATCAGTTATTATGCTCCCCAAATAGCAAAACTCCTTTACCACTTTAAGTGTCTCATTTCCTAATCTAATTACCTCAGCATCACCAGACTTAATTCGACTACACTGCATGATCCTCGTTTTGCTTTTGTTGATGTCAGCAGCTTTACTCAGTGTATATAGCTTTTAAGAAATAATTCCGATTTTTCTTGGGTACCTGTCGTACTGTCTTGGGAAGCCATCGCGAAATCCTAGCAGCTTTGCACCATTGGACGCACTGTTAAAAATCATCATAGGTATTATCTAAAAGTACGATTACAGATGTCTGTCTTTGAAGTCGTGATTCATGTCGCCGAGATGAGTACATACGCCTCACATACTTGTAACGATACAAATCCCAGGTGTAAACGTACCTTTAGAGACAGAACAGGCTGCGTGACACTAGGCACAAGTGCGGTATAGACTGGCTTACAGGCAACTGGCACTGCGGCTGATCATGGCTGTAGTTTAGGAATACGCCTCGTATACTGTATTCGAACATTATGAATCACCTCGAAGGGAACGATCTAATGTTACGTAATCAGCATGGTTTGAGAAAACATCGTTCTTGTGCTACGCAGCTAGCTCTTTATTCGCACGAAGTAATGGCCGCTATCGGCAGGGGATCTCAAGTTGATTCCGTATTTCTAGATTTCCGGAAAGCTTTTGACATCGTTCCTCACAAGCTACTTCTAATCAAGCTGCGGGCCTACGGGGTATCGTCTCAGTTGTGCGACTGTATTCGTGATTTCCTGTCAGGAAGGTCGCAGTTCGTAGTAATACATGGCAAATCATCGAGTAAAACTGAGGTGATATCAGGTGTTCCACAGGGAAGCGTCCTGGGACCTCTGCTGTTACTGATCTATATAAATCACCTGGGTGACAATCTGAGCAGTTCTCTTAGGTTGTTAGCAGATGACGCTGTAATTTACTGTCTAGAAAGGTCATCCGAAGACCAGTATCAGTTGCAAAGCGATTTAGAAAAGATTGCTGTATGGTGTGGCAGGTGGCAGTTGACGCTAAATAACGAAAAGTGTGAGGTGATCCACATGAGTTCCAAAAGAAATCCGTTGGAATTCGATTACTCGATAAATAGTACAATTCTCAATGCTGTCAATGCAACTAAGTACCCGGGTGTTAAAATTACGAACAACTTTAGTTGGAAAGACCACATAGACAATATTGTGGGGAAGGCGAGCCCAAGGTTGCGTTTCATTGGCAGGACACTTAGAAGATGCAACAAGTCCACTAATGAGACAGCTTACACTATACTCGTTCGTCCTCTGTTAGAATATTGCTGCGCGGTGTGGGATCATTACCAGGTGGGATTGACGGAGGACATCGAAAGGGTGCAAAAAAACGGCAGCTCGTTTTGTATTATCACGTAATAGGGGAGAGAGTGTGACAGATATGATACGCGAGTTGGGATGGAAGTCATTAAAGCAAAGACGTTTTTCGTCGCGGCGAGTTCTATTTACGAAATTTGAGTCACCAATTTTCTCTTCCGAATGCGAAAATATTTTGTTGAGCCCAACCTACATAGGTAGGAATGATCATCAAAATAAAATAAGAGAAATCAGAGCTCGAACAGAAAGGTTTAGGTGTTCGTTTATCCCTCGCGCTGTTCGGGAGTGCAATGGTAGGGAGATAGTATGATTGTGGTTCGATGAACCCTCTGCCAAGCACTTAAATGTGAATTTCAGAGTAATCATGTAGATGTAGATATTTGATGGACGGTAACACTCAGACGCGGCAGCTGGACAGTAGCCTGTGACTGGTAGCTGGTAGCTGAGCAGCGGGTTAGGAGGATGACACCGTGTCGTGTGTCACAGCGTCTGCGGCGACCGGCAAGAAGCGGACAGAGCGCGGCCGAGGCGGCCGTGGAGGAGCGCCGCGCCTTCATTAGGGAGGTTCTCGAGCGCCCGCTTTAATTAACAGCGCCCACTGCGTGCTCAGGCGGGCAGGGCAGCGCAGGAAGGGCAGCGGGGCAGGGTGCCGGGGTCTCGTTACACAGCGCAGACAGTCTACACGGCTGATCTACACGGCAGGCGACGACAAACGTTGAGCTGGTCGTTTGGGCGCGGTGGCTGGTGGTCCAAATGTCGACTAGATGTACACTCTGGCGTGGTGATCGGTTCTGTCACTAAGACTGGCCCAGCACCCCAAGCGCAGCTCCAGTTTTCATGTCACCCGTTTTGTACCTGCAATAAGCTTACAGTGAGGTGGCAGGAGTCACCACACACCTCCTGACATCTTGTCGGGCTTCCTATTACCTGGTGAAAAGCAGCAACTCGGCGAGGCATGGACTTCACAAGTCGTTGGAAGTACCCTGCAGAAATATTGGGCCACGCTGCTTAATTTCAAGGCGCTGCATCTACATCTACATCTACATGATTACTCTCCAATTCACGTTTAAGTGCTTGGCAGAGGATTCATCGAACCACAATCATACTGTCTCTCTACCATTCCACTTCCAAACAGCGCGCGGGGAAAACGAACACCTAAACCTTTCTGTTCGAGCTACGATTTCTCTTATTTTATTTTGATTACCATTCCTACCTATGTAGGTCGGGCTCAACAAAATATTTTCGCATTCGGAAGAGAATGTTGGTGGCTGAAATTTCGTGAATAGATCTCGCCGCGACGAGAAACTTCTTTGCTTTAATGACTTCCATCCCAACTCGCGTATCATATCTGTCACACTGTCTCCCCTATTACTTGATAACACAAAACGAGCTGCCCTTTTTTGCACCCTTTCGATGTCCTCCGTCAATCGCACCTGGTAAGGATCCCACGCCGCGCAGCAATACTCTAACAGAGGACGAACGAGTGTAGTGTAAGCTGTCTCTTTAGTACACTTGCTGCATCTTCTAAGTGTCCTGCCAATGAAACGCAACGTTTGGCTCGCCTTCCCCACAATATTATCTATGTGGTCTTTCTAACTTAGTTGTTCGTAATTTTGACACCCAGGTAGGCTACTTAGTTGAATTGACAGCCTTGGGAATTGTACTATTTATCGAGTAATCGAATTCCAACGGATTTCTTTTGGAACTCATGTGGATCACCTCACGCTTTTCGTTATTTAGCGTCGACTGCCACCTGCCACACCATACAGCAATCTTTTCTAAATCGCTTTGCAACTGATACTGGTCTTCGTATGACCTTTCTAGACGGTAAATTACAACATCATCTGCTAACAACCTAAGAGAACTGCTCAGATTGTCACTCCGGTCATTTATATAGATCAGGAACAGCAGAGGTCCCAGGACGCTTCCCTGGGGAACACCTGATATCACTTCAGTTTTACTCGATGATCTGCCGTCTTTTACTACGAACTGCGACCTTCCTGACAGGAATTTGCTAGATGTACACTCTGACGTAGTGATTGGTTCTGTCACTAAGGCTGGCCCAGCATCCCAAGCGCAGCATTCTCCTCTGCTCCAGTTTTCCTATCACCCGTTTCGTACCTGCAATAAACTTACAGCGAGGTGACGAAAGTCATGACACAACTCGTAACGTCGTGTTGAACTTCCTTCTGCCCGGTGTAATGAGGCAACTCGGATTGTCATGGACTTCACAAGTCGTTGGATGTACTCTGCAGAAATATTGAGCCACGCTGCCTCTATAGCCGTTCATTATTTCAACGCGCTGCTGGGTGCAGAATTTTGTGCACAAACTTCCCTCTCGACTATGTCGCATAAACGTTCGATAGGATTCATGTCGGGCGATCTTGGTGGTCATATCATTCGCTAGAAGTGTGCGGAATGTTCTTCAAAACAGTTGCTAACAACTGTGGCCGGATGAGACGGAAAATTGTCATCCATAACAATTCCATCGTTTCCAGAATGACGAGATACTGGCAGAAGTAAAGCTGTGAGTACCGGACGTGAGTCGTGCTTCGGTAGCTCAGATGGTAGAGCACTCGCCCGCGAAAGGCAAAGGTCCCGAGTTCGAGTCTCGGTCGGGCACACAGTTTTAGTCTGCCAGGAAGTTTCAATTCCATCGTTGTTTGGGAACTTGACGTTCTTGAATGGGTGCAATTGGTCTCCATGTAACGGAACATAACAATTTAAAGTCAACTGTAAGGTAGCAGATTTTGCACCTTACGTGATGCTAAATCAGTACTAATACACCGAATAATAATTGATATTTGGCCCACCGGTAGGAGAGAATGGACACAGGAAATAATGTTGTAAGTTGTACGTGTCATGTCAGACTAACGAGATGGCCTCAGAGACTGGAACACTGCCGGAACCCCTAAGGAAGGTGTTTCTGTCATGTCAAACTAACGGGATGGCCGCCACCGGACTCCTTTGTTGGCTGGCATTCTGACCACCAAAGACGTTCGGAGAGGTTGGGCCATCACAACAAGAAGCGAGAATGAGCTATATGCGAAAGAGAGAAAGACGATTTCGCTCCACAGTGGAAAATTTGCGGAAGTCTGTGACGTAGAGATACGTGTTTAAAGTTTGTCGGCAACGGTAACCGCGGGAGAATTCTGTGTCGTGGTTGGGTACAAACGTGCACGGATACATGGAAGTCTGTGTCGTGATTGGCTACCAACGCGCACGGATACATGCGGCGAATAACGGCCAGGTTTGCAAAAACTCTCAAGGAGGACTCTGGGGTCGGCTGTGGAGAAGAGCAGTCGCGGTGTCTGGCTGCCCTGCTTGGAGAGCGTGGAGAGGAGTAGGTTGGAGAAGTTATTGGCATTGAGTCCAGTGGTTAGTCTTCAAGTCTGAATACTTTAGAGCATACGACTCCACACACGTAGCATTATCAGTTCCTCTGAGGAGAGAAACAGATTTGTACTAACTTGTGGTGTTCATTTGCAATCTGAAGTGTACCTTTGCTGCCGCGCACTTGAGTCGACCAACTACTCTTGGCATATGTGCTAATAGCTTGAGTATTGACTAGTGACGGAATCCGCAACTGAACACATACGTACAGGAGTTTACGGGCGCAAACAATGTCCACGTTGGAGATTAAAGCCAAGCTCGCTCACGGGAAAGACGGCATCAAGACGTTGGTTGGGCCGACCGTCGTAATCATTACGGAGAATTTACGGTGATATTAGCAATCATCAGCCAATGTAGGGTACTGTAATTCTAAATGAGTTCGTATTCCGCTAGCTCTTTGACTGGTGCTCTCTGAGTCTGTGTCCGTTCAGGCAGAACTGCAATAGAGTCACTTGCGGGTTCAGTGTTGACTTAAGTAGTTGGGAAAAGAGGATACATTGTGTCAATGTTAGGCTAGTTACGTTAGCGAGTGTATTTTATTGTAATTTTATGCTAGAAATATTGCTCATCCTGTTCTGAATAAATCTTAATATGGTATCATATGCTAACCATCGCATTATTGATTTCGTAGCTAGCAATCACCATATTTTTGTTTAATAATTTGTTTAATAATTAGAGTGTAATGATAATTTCGATGCAAATGATACTGGGGGCATAACCGCGCGTTTGAACAGAGCCAACTTAAGTCAGATAGCAACTCAAGGTCCACTAAGACTACCAATAGATATTTTTCAATATATCGGTAATTGCACAATAAACCCCCGTACGTTGCACAATTATCAGTTCAGTTGTACCAGAGGACCCAACCCATTCCAAATAAACACAGCCCACACTATTATGGAGCCACCACCATCAGCTTGCAAAGTGCCTGGTTGACAGTTTGGGACCATGGCTTCGTGGGGCTTGCGCCGCACTCGAACCGTATCATCTACCCTTGCCAACTGAAATCAGGAGTCATCTAACCAGTCACCGATTTTCCAGTCGTCCACGGTCTAACCAATATGGTCACTTGCCCAAGAGAGACGCTGCAGGCGATGTCGTTCTTTTAGCAAAGGCACTCGCCTCGGCTACCTGCTGCCATAGCCAGTTAACGCCATAATTCGCTGTATCATCGTAACGGATACGTTCATCCTAAATCTTCACAAATTTTTGCCGTTATTTCGTGAAGTGTTAGTTCTCTGTTAGCACGGACTATTATACGCGAACGCTGCTGCTGTTGGTCGCTAAGTGAAGCTCATCGGGCACTGCGTTTTCTGTGGTGAGAGGTAATGCTTGAAATTTGGTAGTCTCTGCAGAGTCTCGGCGCTGTGGGTCTCGGAAGAAAGAGTCCCCTAACGTTTTCTGGACTGGAATGGCACATTCCACTGGCTGCAACTACCACTCAGCGTTCATAGACTGTTAAATCAGGTCCTGCTTCAGAAATCCGGTCGGATATGTTTTCACGAGCATCACGTGATTAAAATAACATCTCCGACAACGTACTGCTCTATTATAGATTGTGTACGTGATACTACCGCCATCTGTACATGTGTATTTCGCTGTCTCATGACGTCACCTCGGTGTACTGAGGATGGACCCAAGAAAGAAAACACCATAAAAACGATAGATAGGGATGCAACAGCATACGCTACCTTATATATTCCGAAACGCACATAAAAACGGGATTTATCGAAGTTTCGTACCTCGGATGATATTGGTGATAGAAAAGTTTGGTCAAGTGTTTTGGATAGCCCTTTGGCTAGGGACCATTTGTACACCTAACAGAAAGGTTGTTTTGCTGTAATTATCCTACAGTACAACGTAAAAGTCTGAATATTACGCACAACGTCCAGCTTACGCAAATGGAACAAACTGGTTGGTTTCTTTAGCATTATGTGTGACCCATGGTGCAACTTAAGGAGTTTATCAAGGCACCATTTAGTTCATGTATGTTACCCGCGAAAACCCGGAGAACGTGGTATTTGGGGGCCAAAACCGAACCGCGGATTCCAAATAGCAAATGGTTGTATTTCTTACGATATATTCCTAATACCCCCATTTCAAACAATATTCAAAATTTTCTTCATATATTTCTTCCTTTTCATAGATATAGAAGTTCAAAGTTAGCATACTTGTACGCGTAAAATACCAACGTAAAAACCGGTGTGAGATGGAAACATAGTTTTTAAAGTGACGTAAAACGGAGAAATATATTGTAAAGGGCCTTCGTTCCCATCAGAACGACTATGGAAACACCATGTTAGAATACTGACGCAAATGGAAAATTTTTGTGCACATAAACCACGGTCTCAGCTGTAAAATTATTTTGTTGTTGTTGTTTGTGTTTCAGATATGTAAACTATCAAAATTTTACTGACATTATATATATATATATATATATATATATATATATATATATATATATAGAGAGAGAGAGAGAGAGAGAGAGAGAGAGAGAGAGAGAGAGAGAGAGAGATAGAGATAGAGAGAGAGAGAGGAAAGAAGAGAACCAGCGGGAAGGAAAGTACTCCTGTCAAAGTAGCCTACTAAAATGGCGAATGTGCCCCTGTTACAAAATCTGACTGGGAAGTGGGGTTCCAGCTGCCTCATTCTATCTTACTTAGCACCTATAAAACTTTTCCCTAAAGTCTGCATGCGAACGTATTCGTACTTTTTTTATCCTGAGAGAGAGAAGGAGATGGCATCAGTGGAAAAGATACGGATAGATCATAAGTACTGGGAGACAGTAGTGGTTGTGCTATGGAATGAGCGTAGGAGACAATGGGAGTGTGAAAGAGAGAGAAAAACGAAGTGGTAATAGAACATAGATGGCAGTGACAGTACAGTGCTAGAATAGGAACGAAGGAGACAGTGCCATTGGGAGAAGAATAAAGAGAAGCAGGAAGTGGAATTGGGATGAAAGCCAGTGGTGATGACGGGAAGACTCAATTCCAACGACAACGAGAAAGAGGGAGATAGTGCGAATGAGAAGAGACAGTAGCGGTGGGAATGAATGAGTGAGATAGTGGCAGTAAGAGAGAAAGCTGTAGGGAGAGAGTTAAAGTGAGAGAGGACAACAGTAAAAGGACAGAACTAAGGAGACTGTGGCTGTGAGACAGGAGACAGTGATAGAGAGACGCAAACAGATAGTGACAATGAGTTGGACTGAATGAGTAAGTTAGAATGCGCAAGTGGGAGTGGATGAGTATTAGCGACTTGAAATGATGGACTAGTAGGCGCGTGCGAATTACAGTTATGAGAGCTTGTGGAAGAAGGATGTGAGTTGCATGTTAAAAACAGCACAAGTATGCTCATATTCAAAAGTTTCTGGAACATTTTTAAAAGGTCTGTGGAAAATCGAGTAACGCAGTTGGTACCCCACTTTTCAGTTAGAATCTTTTAAAACAGGAGCATCTTAGCACTTTTTGTGCTCTGGTAGGAGCATTTTTCAACTGGTATATGCATCAACGTAAATTAAGATGCTACCCAAGCCTGCAGGTTGCGATGTTTTATTTGACCACCAACGGTACATGTACTATGCCCTCAGTATGTAGCAAGTGTCAGTGGAGGTCGCTGCAGTGTTCTGTGTAGTGCGCGTGTAGTATGTTGGAGCTATATGACTTCAAACGTGGTCGAATTGTTGCTGCACGTATGGCTGGTGGTCCCGTAAGCAAGGGAGCCGAAGTATTTCAGTTTCGAGAGGAAACAGGTCGAATATTTGCACCATATACAGTGAAAGCGGAAAAGCATCACCCGCTAAGTCACAACGCGAACGAAAGTGTGTATTGACCAATCGTGGCAGATGATGAATCAAGAGGATTGCGACGAAAAATAAGAGGAAGACAGCTGTAGAAGTCTTTGCAGAACTCAATATCCCGATTGCGAATCTATCAGCAGCAGAACACGAAGGAATCTCCCTAAGCAGGGAATTGCGAGGCGAGCTTAAATTTCAAACGCATTCATCAGAGACGTGAGTACCCATAACAGGAAAACGTGGTTCCGAAGGCACCTGGGCTATGGACCAATGTAAGAATGTCATTTGGTCTGGTGAGTCTTGAGCGCTGTTGCCAACGTCTGTCCGAGTTTACGTCCCAAAAGTGAAACATGGCGGTGGTTGGGTGAGGATATGGCCGCGATATCGTGTTATTCCACGGGCCATATGCTTACTCTTCAAGGTCGTGTGACTGCAACAACTAACCGTTTTCGCTAATCAGGTGCATTCCATTGTACAATTTATTTTCCAAATTTGGTACTGCGTTTCAAGACTATAGGAGCTCTGCCCACATATCCCGCATCGTCCACGACCGTATTTTTATCTCTAGGATGAACTATGGCAACTCCCCAGACAATACAGTTATGGGATCTCAATATTATTGGGCCTTTGCGGTCTGCTTAGAATAGAAGGGTATAGGAACGTCGTCCATTCAGTATGAACGATATAGTATTCCCTTGAAAAACATACCGGAGCTCTATGTGTTCTCTCCGAGACGACTAGGAACTGTTTTAAACGCGAACGGTTTTCCTGCGTGGTATTAGACATCGTAATCTGCTGTGTTTTTCGTGTTTCCATATTTTTGTCCACCGACAGCATGACGTACTGTTGAAGGAAGACTGACGCGTACGTACATACGTGAGGTTCTTATAAGGTGCTTCTCTCTGTCACTTAGGAAATAATATGTGAAATATAACACTTGAATTTTTTTACAGTGAGGTACAGCAACCGGTTAAATTTCTTGTAAGTACAACATTATTCTCCATCGAGTAGCTGATGTATTTAAACCGTATGCAAATCAATTTCAGTCAAGTTTCCATCATTCGTAGTTAGGGCGGTAGCATCCAGTGCGTAATTAGCTGTGTTCAGACGGAGGACCTTTTGGCACAATGTTCATTTAAGAGAGGCGTTTCCGCACTGTACATCCCGATGCGCCTTCTAAACGAGCTGCACATCGACGAAGTTTATCGCTCCGTGACACCAGCGAATTTGCGTCTCGTTCGCAGCTTCGTTTAGAAGGCGTACTTAGTTGCGCAATCAGGAAAATGGGCACTCGTTTGAACACTTCACTTAAATGTATTACGTATATTACCAGATTTTAAATTTATGATGTGTTCTCACATTAATGCTGTTAGTTGTACGGGTTTTTGCTACAGCCAAAATATTATATTTCTCTCACGACTGCAATGGAAGTTCTGATCGTCACCGTCATCTTACAATGAAAAATCAATTTGCTAATTCTGAAGTAAGTTTGAGTGGCTGGTCACAATTTCACAGCACTTCACACTAAGTAAGTGACAGTATGCAGACAGAGGCAGCAACGCTAGAATTTGAATAAACGGTTCCATAGCACTCATCTTCTATTGGTCTTCGTTGTTAAAAATTTTAGGCTCGTAGTCGATTCTGAAATGTAACTTTATTCACAAGTTGAGAGGACAATCGGTTTCATTTTAATAAATAATATGAACACTGGTGGAGTTTCTGATGTTCGATAGATATATTTTAGTCATTTCCCTTCTCAATAGAAACTAACATCAACCACCATACCAACACAACATACACATAACTTGAACTGCCTACTCATACTCTAAGCTCATACCCCGAAGTCGTACAGAACCAGAACAAAGAGTTACCTATAACTACATGTAGCAAAGAAAATACTATTGTTGCGTACATAGTTCCTCGTAGTCAGCACGTACACAACTTTCCCACTAGAGCGCGCCCCACTAAGCACAACAGCGCAGGCGCAGCGTTCGTCCGTCTCCGCACTAAGAGATGGCGCTGTCTTAGAGACCGTCCAAATTCGGCTTCTGCTGATCCGCGTATTAATATGTTACACAGCCAATGAGATTGCTGCTAACGTAGAACCTTTTCTCCTCGCGGATCAGACTCGTGCAGTGATACCTGAATGCGCGAGGTATTATAACGAGTGTACAGAACTCCGATTAGTCAGTCTGCATTAGTCTGCATTTACCTGCACCTCTCTGTACCAGTCTACATTACTCTGTACCAGTCTATAGTCAAGTTTCAATGTGCGCCTAATAAGATCACCATATTCCTGTACATAGCCATGAATAGAAATGTATAGACATATCAGAGATATGAGAGAATATGATTCACATACCAAGACCAAGAGAACATCAGATTGTCAATTGTAAACAAGGCTCTAGGCACTATGTGACATAAATTCTGAGGTCATCAGCCGCCTAGAACTTAGAACTAATTAAACCTAACTAACCTAAGGACATCACACACATCCATGCCCGAGGCAGGATTCGAACCTGCGACCGTAGCGGTCACGCGGTTCCAGATTGAAGCGCCTAGAACCGCATGGCCTAACCGGCTGACAATTGTAAACAGCACCCAGATTCAAGTTAAGTAATTTCTATGCTTTTTATTATTTTAATAAATGTGTGTGAAAATTAATCAAGTTCTGTTTAAAGTTGGTCACCGTCAATCTGCTACTCTAAGCGTGCAAGTGGCATTTCTATCATCTAACGTAACGGCAGAAGATAAGCACGCCACGATAAGACAACAAGACATATTGCTGAAACTCGCCTACTTCGGTAGAGCGACAAGTCAAATAATCTGATGGTGTGTGTACCGAAGGTCTTACAGTACGCACACCACAACTATTATATATCAATCTATTGGCGCAAAAACATCTTTGAAACATACATTACAAAGATAAAGTACAAATAATTGTTTATCACTGATTATAGGCATCATCGTAATTACATGAAGTGTTTATATGTTGTTGTCGTGGTCTTCAGTCTTGACACTGGTTTAATCCAGCTCTCCATGCTACTCTGTGCTGTGAAAGATTCATCATCTCCAAGTAACTACGGCAGCCTACATTCTTCTGAATCTGCTTAGTGTAACCATCTCTCGGTCTCCCTCTATGATTTTACCCTCCTTGCTTCCCTCCAATACTAAATTGGTGATCCCTTGATGCCTCAACACATGTCCTACCAACCGATCCCTTCTTCTAGTCAAGTTGTGCCACAAACTCGTCTTCTCCCCAATCCTATTCAGTACCCCCTCATTACTTATGTGATATACCCATCAAATCTTCAGCATTCTTCTGTAGCACTACATTTCGAAAGCTTCTATTCTCGTCTTGTCCAAACTAGTTATCGTCCATGTATCACTTCCATACATGGCTACATTCCATACATATACTTTCAGAATCGACTTCCTGACACATCTATACTCGATGTTAACAAATTTCTCTTCTTCAGAAACGCTTTCCTTGCCTTTGCCGGTCTACATTTTATATCCTCTCTACTTCGACCATCATCTGATATTTGGCTCCCCAAATAGCAAAACTCCTTTACTACTTTAAGTGTTTCATTACCTAATCTAATTCCCTCAGCAGCACCCGACTTCATTCGACTACATTCCATTATCCTCGTTTTGCTTTTGTTGATGTTCATCTTATATCCTCCTTTCAAGACTCTGTGCATTCCGTTCAACTGCACTTCCTAGTCCTTTACTGTTTCTGACAGAATGAAAATGTCATCGGCAAACCTCAAAGTTTTTATTTCTTCTCCATGGATTTTAATACCTACTCCGAATTTTTCTTTTGTTTCATTTTACTGCTTGCTCAATATACAGATTGAACAACATCGTGGAGAGGCTACATCCCTATCTCACTCCCTTCTCAACCATTACTTCCCTTTCATGCACCTCGACTTTTGTAACTACCATATGGCTGTTGTACAAATTATAAATATACTTTCGCCACCTGTATTTTACGCCTACCACCTTCAGAATTTAAGAGTATTCCAGTCAACATTATCAAAAGCGTTCTCTAAATCTACAAATGCTACAAACATAGGTTTTCCCTTCCTTAATCTACCTTATAAGATAAGTCGTAAGGTCAGTATTGTCTCGCGTGTTCCTACATTGTGTTTATATATGTTGACGTTTATACATTTTCGTATAGCTTTATAATAGTGGATTCCTGGGTTTTGAGTCTTCAACTTGGGACTCGGTCATTTCGTATGTTCCAAGATCAGATAGCTCATTTATCTCAACGTAACCAGTTTAATTACATACTGAACAGATATAATCAACATTCACAAGAGAATAGTATGATTTAAGGACTGTAATTCCTCTCCTTATTTGCTTGTGCAGCCCGGACTACTCTGAGGTTAGTCTGGAGTCGCGAAAAGCTTCCACACGGTCGATGTGTTCCTCGTTGTCACCATCGGCCTGTGTCACCGCTGTATTCGTCGTCTAAGCTGTCATCTCGGGCCATCGCTGTAAACGTCTCCATCGTCTACGCCGCCGTCGTCTGCCGTCGCTCGCTTTATCGTCACCGCGCAAGACCTTCACCAGTGACGTCACGCTAACCCCTGCCGTCGGTTGGGTAGCCACCTCTACAGCCGATCTTCCTTCCCTTCTTGTGTGTTGTCGCCTTCTATGCTCTACGAGTCTGCCGTCATATTCTGTTTTTTTGTTTTATTGATTGATGACCCTATTTGAAAAAGACCTGAGCAGAATCGAAGTTTAAAAGGAAGGGCAACTATGTTCCTATTTGAGCTGGGAACCTGAGGTTCAAGATTATTGGTTCAGCCCGAACCACTGGCCATTCGTATATCCAATCGAATATCTGTCTTACTGTAGCTATGTTACCGTATATTAAGCAAGCTATGAACGACGAACCGGAGCTGGCACCCAGGCAAATCGCACGACCGATTAATTTATTTTGCAAAAGATGTTAATTGCTCTGAAATTAATGTATAGCTAATGGCACCACTTGTATTTGCACCGTTCAGATTTCACCTGCAAAAATATGCAAAAGCGATTTCTTTCTGGTAGGTTTATTAAGCGTGACCTTTCTGTACTTCAAGCTTATACAGATCGGTTCAAGCTTCGGACAGATGTAAAGAAATGGATAAGGTCAAAACCAATTTTTTTTATTCAATTTTTTCCGTTGTCGAGATACAATTGTTTAACGCCGAAGTGAATGTAGCACGTAAAATTCTTCCTTACATGAATTGAGTGCACGGAAACGATTTACAGTGAATCAAATAAATAATGCTTTCTTACCAAAAGTTTGGAGATCTGCTTTCATAAATCTTATTGTCTTCGCATTTTACGTGCAAGTTTACATGTTAGTTTTCTTAAACACGCCACTTCTGTGCTTCAGACTTGTGCAAATCACTTTAGATTTTGTAAGAAGTTGGACAAATATTTGCAATTAATGGTCGTCCTGTTGTTTTGTGAAAGATTTATCCATTACCACGATATAAGCAACATGGCTCGAAAGATAGTTAAAAAAATATATGTTTACCGGATCGGTTATCGCTCGTGTAAACAAAAACAGAGTAAACTTTGGGAACCGGGGTGAAAAATGCTCCAATCATAGCGCAAGAATGGCAGATAGATCCTACGCAGATTTAGGGATGTAAAAGAAAGGAATCAGCTTTTCGACTTACCTGGTAGGCACAGAACATCTTGACGTATTCGCGCTTTTTTCACGCGTTAACCCTATTTCTCCAGCGCAGTCACCTCTGTTAGCTACAAGGTGCTGCCACGCTTACAAATTAAAATTTCTAAACTGAAATCCCTGCTCCTGCGACAAACTATTTATTATTGCCCAGTCACAATAAACAACATTATCCATTTTTCTCTCACTCGTCGGTTTAGAACCCCTTTTCTCAGGAACACGAAAAGGTATCAAGTTGAAGTATCTGTCAAATGGTAAGGTCTACAGTGGAAATAATTCATCCTTCTATGTCAATGAAATTGTGAGATACGGCCTTATACGTCACAAGTTACGATAATCGCAAGCTTCCTCATCAAAATCTATAAACTTATTATATATCTGTCTCCATCTATATCGCACACCGCATGCTAGTTGAATGTGTGTGGCAGAGGGTATTTCTGATATCAGTAACTGATCCCTCCTTCGCTGTTACACTTCCGAATGGCACTTTGGAAGATGATGGTCGCTAAGCCTCTGTATTAGTTCTAACTCCTCGAATTTTCTCGACGTGGTCATTTCGCGAGGTTTACGTGAGAGGAAATAATATGCTGTCTGACTCTTCACGGACATCGCTACCGAGCGAGGTAGCGCAGTATTCAGCACACTGGAGTCGCATTCGGTAGGGCGACGGTTCAAATCTCCGTGCAGCCATCTGGATTTAGGTTTCCCGTGATTTCAGTAACTCTCTCCAGGCAAATTCCGGGCCGGTTCCCTTTCCAATCCTTCCGTAATCCGAGCTTCTACTCCGTCTCTAATGACATCGCTGTCTACGGGATACTGAATTCTAACCTTCCTCCGTTCCGGAAATTACTCTCTCGAAATTTCAGTAGTAAAGATCTCCGTAAGGCAGAAAATGCCTTTCCTATACCGTTTGCGCTGGAGTTTGCTAGGGCACTTTTCAATGATCTCCCGCGGTGTGAACGACCATGAGACGAACCGCGGCGCTCTTCGTTGGATCTTCTCCATCTCTTCCATCACTCGTACCTTGAAAGGATCCTAGGTTTGCGAACAGTGCCAAAGAATTGGTCGAGCAAGGGCCTCTTAAGCCACCTCCTTCGTGGATGAGCTACATTTCAATGTACATGGGTGTCTTGTTGGTCTAGCGGTAAAGCGCGTGAGTGGAAACTAAGAGATCGCAGAATAGGATCTCAAGAAAACCATGGGACCTTCAGCCATCGATGCAACTTAGCGTTCACAATGCTGTGAGGAGTCGCTAAAAACAGCATGTGGTTCGGATTCCACTTTCAGCTCTAGGTCCCCTTTAACCTGGTCGCGCAACTCTGGTAGGTTGGGAGACGCAAATCACCGAAGTGGCGTTCAGTAGCAAAACTTACATCAGACCACTGAGCTGCACGAAATTATTATTATTGTCTGTATAGATAATTAATTTGGTAAGGAACTCTCAGAGAGCGAGTCGTAGTCGAGTTGTGCGTATTTCTGACATCCTATCCTTAGTCCAGTAAGCCTGCATGAGAAATGGAGCCAAGTCTCCGCTAGCACAGAACTTTCCCTCGTGATCACTGGAAACTCAGAGAGATACTACGTCAGATGGAAGGTCCTGCTAGACAAGCGTCACCCAATCTCCCACACTGTCTCTAGTTGCTATTACTTCTTTGCGTTTGCTTCTATTAACTTCCTTTTTCCTTGCGTCAAATCAATCTCACCTCGATCATAAACGAATTTTTCCCTTATAAAGTTCAATAGTTGGACTATTCATCTAACTGTCGTGTTGTCTCCTTTTCAGTGACAGTATTTCTTGCGCACTCTTCGCCAGCGACTTCCAGGTGGTCGGTTCGGTGCCCTTCCAGACCGAAAAAACATCCCTGCACCAATGTTCTGGCCTTCTGTACCTTCACTCCCGAGACTCCGCGCTGTGTTTGCTCTGGAAATTGTCCCCCACTTTGTAAGGCACAGAGAAATCAACGAAAAGAATCATAGTGGTTAGTGTCTTTATGCATAAGAGTCGCACGCTAAGAATTAACAGTTACTTAGAATAAAATACAATTATTTTTATGTGTTCAGTTAACTGGTGCAACCTTCTTCTTCCTCTGGTGCTCTCCTGAGTCATCAATCTTCCCACTGCATCTTTCACGATAGGGTCTCTTCTCATCCTCTGTCAGCGCCACTTTCTTCTCCTCCTCTTAATTTCCATCCAGTACTCGTGTGTTCACATTCAACCACTGTAACACTGCCTAACTGCTTGTTTTATGTATTTCCTTCCGTCCACTTTTCTCCAAATCCACATATTGGAAACCTCAATATATCTATTTTCTTCGTCTTGTTATCCACGTTGTAGTGCCATAAGTTGAAGATACCTTACAAAACACTTAAAATTTTTCCTATTTTTTTTCCTTTCGAACTGAGTCTATCATTACTAAGAGTTTTTTAATGATTACATGCTGCCTGCAACTATCACGTTTTTTCCGCAAACTATTACATGATTTCCACGTTTGGCTACCTTCTGGTACGATAAAAACAACATTAGTTCCTTAGCGGACCATTTGTAACTAAACTTAAGGACAGTGACCAAGCTGAACATACATAGCGGGTGATGCAATAACTTGCTAGATACATTGCTAGCCGTCTCATCGAAAATATCTGAAACTGAGTCTGTTTTCATAATGGTCTCGTTTATGTGTTGAGCCCTTAGCTGATTATTTCTAATTGCACATGTCAGATGTATAATTAAGCTTTACAACAGTTGCTGTTGTCGTAGTGTCTCACGCGGTTCGAACCCCATGTATTGCTAGAACATAATTGCACTCGAGATACAGAGTAAGACAAAACAGCAGTTTATGTGAGTAGGGTTCAGCGGAAGATGCTATTACAAAGCATAACGTGATATAAATGTCAAATGCTGAAGGAGTGAAGAAATCAATCACAGAGTTCTCCTTAATTGTTTTTTTAAAGGATCACAGAATATTTCCCTTTCGCATAGCATTCTTGTTGCAACAACTGTAATTGTTTTCATTTTATTACGTGTCATCTTACTGTTTACTGATAAAGATTTTGAGTGGGGCGAATGTATGACTTTCTGTAAACTACACAATGGGTTTTTGTCCGAATTTCCATAGCCAAAGTAAGAATGGGAAACGGCCAAATGGGGCATCAAAAGAACCAAAATAATAACTGGTGTTGCAAACTGGGGTTTATTTACTTTAAAGTAATTAATGCAATTAAGAAAAACTTTGCGGTTTGAGGAAAAAAAATTATCCGAATTTTCATTGCCAAACGATCAGTGGCAAATGGACAAACATCAAATTGACCAGGGTGAGGTCTAGTTTTACAAACAAGTGTTTAAATGAGTGAAAGTAATAACGGTGATTAAGGAACATGAAATAGTTATTTCAATTAGAGTCGAACTGCTTTTTCACGATAACAAAAGTGAGCATGGAGGTCGACCGGCTCAAGAGCTGAAGAAGTTATCAGAATTCCTTTTCTCATGACAGTGGAAGTTCTGGATTTCTTTCTTTCATGTTAAAAAATATAATACATACTAAAATACAGGATGAATTTGAACCTCTCTGCTCTCTTATGATCCATTTACTCTTAATATTAACAGAATACAGATCTTTCTTCAAATATAGTTTATCTGATGCTTCCCGAATAAAACTTGAAAATAAAAAATAACATTCGGGAAAACGGTCAAATAATTTGCGAAATCATTAGTCTAAAAGCGACAAATAAGACTGATAAACATGAATACACAAGCACCTGACTTACATTTGATGATGTTCGAGATCATGTACAACAATTAAGGAGTGAAATATGAATTTAAAATTCTATGTTTAACTTATAATCACTTAATTTTAAGGAGTACCGGAGGAGATTTGTCTGGTGGATCATGTAGATTACGCAGTCTGCTTGGCATATTTTTGTCATGTATGCCCGAAGGCGTAAAAAGTTTCAACAGTTTTTCACCCTCAACAATGTTTCACTGGAGATTTCTTAAACTACCAGGAAAGATATTGCGTGCAGCGCAAGAAGTACTGTCCCCCTTACAGGTGCTGTCGTCATAGTTGTTCTTGCTTACTGACTTTTCCTGATAAAGAAAAGTACATCATTTCAAGCATCATTCAGTGTCGTGTCAAATGTCTCTCTACTCTGTCTTGTATCTTACTTTTATACAAATGAATCCACAAAACATTTGATCGCTCTTGTTTCAATTTTTTTTCTTTCTTGCTACCGACATACCTGAAGATATCCACTGTTCTACTAATGCACAACATATTGTCATTTTAAATCTCCTTCCTTGCCTCGTTAAAATCATTGCCTTGGTCTCTTTGATATTTATCTTCGTTCCACACTCCTGAAAGCTGCTGAACAGTTCTTTAACATATTGCTAATCGGTTTTCCATTTTTAACTTATTTCTACTAGGTCCAATGAATAAGAAACTTCCGACAGAGCTACAGGTTATATTTACCGCTCGCAATATTTAGACGTCTTTGCCATTGTATACGAACAGTTTGCATTACGGGCGTAGCAAAGGAAACTGTTCCGTTGTCCTCAAAAGATGTCATCATTTGCCTTTATGTACACGTTTAATTAGCCTATTGTGATAAAAACAAAACTTTTGGTGGAGGTAATTCTATGGACATTATCATACGCGCTTTAATTAGACTGAATGAATGACATTCGTAACTACATTCAGAAATTCCGAGTAGATAGAACTCAGCATGTTTTTCTGTACTGAACAAAATCGACAGACGTAAAAATAATTTCGGGAGTTCGTCCAGAGAGTTTTACAACAGATTTACTACCGATAGCCTACAAAAATTACATAGTCAATATCGTCGTTTTGCGGACTCGTATACGCTGAAGAATGGAGTCAAACGCAGAAAGACCTGCAGGCGGTCGACGGTTGGCGAAAGGACTGCCAGGAAGGCTGTGAAAGCAAATAAATGTGAGGTTTCGAACATAAAAAGGTGATGTGTTTAACGACCGTTGGATTACACAACTGACGATACACTGCTTGAAAGAGGAACATTCCTGAAGTATGTAGCATTGCGTTTTGAATCACAAATATATTTGTGATAATTTTTTTTGTAGACGCGGTATGTGATATAAAAAGAATACATACATGTAATCACTGGATGTATAAAAAGTAATTACTCGTGTTAAAAGCAACATTCAAGTTTCATGTACTGCCTTTTTATGGAATAATAAGTTAAACATTAATTATCAATCTGTGTTTAATTTTATAGTGGCCGATATAATCCCTTATACGATTAAGCACTTTTGAGTACAGGTGTTTTCTATGGTTTTCAGAGGTCGTCTTCAAAGTGTTAAAGCCGAATTGTTCAATGAGCAAAAGATTCGAGCTTCATTTGTGCTCTTTCATTAATTATTTTATTAATAGAGAAAGAAACTACCTTCGTCATTTAAGAATTATACTAAACTTTTACAATCGAGATTCACCGGATAATGATGGTAGTCATCCAAAAGGCTTTGGCCTGAGATACCATATTATTTTTATTAGCAATGGGAATAACCATTGCTGAAATTTTTCGTCTTTCCAGATGACAAAACGTTCGTTATGAAAAGTATTAATACAGTGCATCAGACAAAAAGACAATATCTTCGCCGTTTTAATAATGTACAGTCTTGATATGGCAATGTATGCGTGAGAAACTTCTGAATCATTCGCATTTTTCAATGAAGTTTAACTTGAGGAGTGTTCCTTTGTGAAACTTTCTCTGTTGATGGAGCACGTTTCGAGTAACTAGGAGTAATCGTCCGGGGCTACCAAAAATTGTATGACGATATTAAACGAATACGGAAAGCAGATAACAGAAAGATTCGTGGGCGAATTTTAAGGAAATGTTATTTACCAACGAAGGAAGTGCCATTCAGAACAGCCGGGTAATGATGATTATACTCGTATATTGTTGGTGAATCCTTTCTAGGTTGATTTAACAAAATAGGGAACCAAGATTCAATAAAATACGACACGTTTCCACACGGGTTCCTTTAGTAAGCACAACAGCATTACGAAGACGCTGAAAAAATCCAGTGGCTGACACTACGAGTCTGCCTGTGGGCATCACGTAGAGGTTTGGTGACAAAATTCTTACAGAATCTTCAGATAAGCGTGGAATAACACTTTAATTGCTCGAAAACACGTCTCGCGAAATCACAACAAGAAAATCTGAGAAATTACAGCTCATACGATGGTTTAGCGACAGTCATTCGTTCCACGCACCACAGGGGCGTAATGATAATGTTGACCCTAGTATCGTATGTTAGATAAAACAAGGTGGCTTCTGGAGTGTAGACGTACATTTAAGCAACGGTATCTTTCAAGTGATGGCATTTACGAGTAGACAGAAATTTTAATAACTCAGTTTCCAAGTGAGTGATTGAGAACCGGCCGCCCTCGTTATTTCCCAGTGGTATCGCGTCAGCGGCCAAAACCCACGTCACATGTTGGTGGTGTATTCCCTACAAGGGCGTGAACTCGATTGCTACACAACCAGATCCTCTCTGACGAAGCGCCTGTATCGATACTTTGACTTCCCCCGGTGTAATCAAAAGGGGAAACACAGCTCTTTCGATATCGATAACTCAGGCGTGAAGGTTTTCACATTAAAGACTAAACCTAAACAGCAAATAGGAAGTTGCCTCATGTGGAGGTACGTTACTGTACGAGGAAGTTCGCCTTCCCTCTCCTCTAGGGGGTATCTCCTCCGCCACTTCGCTCCGGCAACTCTTCAGGCGATATTCAATAACGACCCTGCAGGCCTCCAGTAGGCCCGTGTCATTTGGTGCAGGTGTGTCCGCTTCACGGCGAAGCTGCCTGGCAGAGATCGTTAAGGTCCCAATTAAAACTTTCCCCTCAGTCTCCGACTTGTGTGGCCGTCAGCGGCCGTAGGTAACGCCGCAGAATGCCGAACAGCCTGAGTCAGTATCAGCCTCTTTTCATGTAGTTCTTGTTTCCAGACAGACAAGATGCCACAGGCAGAGACGCCGCTCTTAGCCTCTGATATCCTGTTAAAAAGGATTATATGGAAACAAGTTTTATGACAGCGATGATGTACACGCAGTGATGTTAGGTACGTGCCATTTTCTCAGCTACAATGGCAGTGCTGGAGGTAAAGGCTGAACACAGTTTCAGTTAAGGAGTATCTGCGTGGGAGGTCGCAACTAATATTATCGAAATTAAAAGCGTAGTGTCAACATTGAGCGTTAAAATTAATTTCACTTTTAAACCCCTAAGAAGGAACGTATATAAAAAAAAGATTACATTGAAGGCCTTTGCGAAGTGGAGAAATTGTTTTTTGATATGATAGAAGAAGAAGTAAGTGTCAGATTTAGACAGAGTTTTGGAAGAGTTGTGACGATTTAAAGCGAAAGGCATAGGTAACATTCCTTCGCAACTTCTAAAATCAGTGGGCAAAGTGGCAACAAAAGTGCTATTGAAGTTGGTTTGTGGTATCTACGAGTCTGCAAATACAGCTTCAGACACTCGGAAGAGTATCATCAAGATCACCTCGAAGATATTACACGCAGATAAATGCGACAACTATCACGCAATTCGCTCAACAGATCATGCGTGCAAACTGATGACAGGGAATTGTCTAAGGAAGAATGGAAAAGGAAAGTGAGGCTCTGTTACATGGCCATCAGTCCGACTTAAGGAAAGATAAAGGAACCAGAGGGGCAACCCTGACCCAACGCTTGACAATGCAGCCTATATCTAAGGTAGATCAAGACACATTGAAAGCATTTCACAATATAAAATCTTGTTTGATATTCTAGATTATGACAAAAATCCATATAAGTTACAAGAAACGACGGTAAAATTAAATGAGCACAACGGCCAACGTTAGATAGCAACAACGGAAAGCCAACAGAAATGTCTACATAACTGCCCATCTTGATCAAATGGTTCAAATGGCTCTGAGAACTATGGGACTTAGCATCTGAGGTCATCAGTCCCCTAGAACTTAGAACTACTTAAACCTAACTAAACTAAGGACATCACACACACCCATGCCCGGGGCAGGATTCGAACCTGCGACCGTAGCGGTCGCGCGGCTCCAGACTGAAGCGCCTAGAACCGCACGGCCACACCGGCTGGCCCATCTTGATCGCTATACATATTTTTATTATTTAAGAAATATACACTCTTTCGCGTTTCGGCCACAGGCATCACCAGAATCTTTCAGATTAACAGAACAAATGAAAAGTAACATTTCTACCACAAATATGACACTGTATTGTACAAAAAAACCGAAGACATGTCACCTAACGGCCACTGTTAATTATTTTATGTAGGTTGCCTCATCAAACAACACTTGTTATGATACAAGCGTATAGGCGAATTGATGAGATGCAGTGTATCGAGATTTGAAGAATGGAATGTTATAGTTTTCTCCTATATGGTGTATTACCGTATTTCTTGCACAAAAATTATTTCTCATTTTTTCGCTTTACCTGACACGTTCTGATTATGACTGGTTGAAACGCGTTAAGGTGTATATTCTTGAAAAAACGATATCACAAGCGCTCAAGACGTAGGCCCTACTGTTATTTTGACTAGATAAAAATATGGTTCAAATGGCTCTGAGCACTATGGGACTCAACTGCTAAGGTCATTAGTCCCCTAGAACTTAGAACTAGTTAAACCTAACTAACCTAAGGACATCACAAACATCCATGCCCGAGGCAGGATTCGAACCTGCGACCGTAGCGGTCTTGCGGTTCCAGACTGCAGCGCCTTTAACCGAGGAGGAGGAGATTAGTGTTTAACGTCCCGTCGACAACGAGGTCATTAGAGACGGAGCGCGAGCTCGGGTGAGGGAAGGATGGGGAAGGAAATCGGCCGTGCCCTTTCGAAGGAACCATCCCGGAATTTGCCTGAAGCGATTTAGGGAAAGCCTTTAACCGCACGGCCACTTCGGCCGGCTTGACTAGTTAGAATGATCGCGTTCCCGTACAATGAATTTATGTCATTTATAGAAAAGTCAGTTGAGAAGTGCTACAGTTAACAAGGATGTAACGCGAGTCTTTGTTCCCTACTTGTCATCCTGTACATCGAATCAACATGAAAGAAAATAGAAGTTTGATTGCAAACCGAAACAGAAATTCACGGTGTAAGGATATCTGTGATTAAGATTCGCTGACGAGTTTCTTATCCTTAGAGAATCTCACGAAAAATTACTAGACTAGTTGAACGGAAGGAACTCTCTATTGACAACTGGAAAAATACACTCCTGGAAATGGAAAAAAGAACACATTGACACCGGTGTGTCAGACCCACCATACTTGCTCCGGACACTGCGAGAGGGCTGTACAAGCAATGATCACACGCACGGCACAGCGAACACACCAGGAACCGCGGTGTTGGCCGTCGAATGGCGCTAGCTGCGCAGCATTTGTGCACCGCCGCCGTCAGTGTCAGCCAGTTTGCCGTGGCATACGGAGCTCCATCGCAGTCTTTAACACTGGTAGCATGCCGCGACAGCGTGGACGTGAACCGTATGTGCAGTTGACGGCCTTTGAGCGAGGGCGTATAGTGGGCATGCAGGAGGCCGGGTGGACGTACCGCCGAATTGCTCAACACGTGGGGCGTGAGGTCTCCACAGTACATCGATGTTGTCGCCAGTGGTCGGCGGAAGGTGCACGTGCCCGTCGACCTGGGACCGGACCGCAGCGACGCACGGATGCACGCCAAGACCGTAGGATCCTACGCAGTGCCGTAGGGGACCGCACCACCACTTCCCAGCAAATTAGGGACACTGTTGCTCCTGGGGTATCGGCGAGGACCATTCGCAACCGTGTCCATGAAGCTGGGCTACGGTCCCGCACACCGTTAGGCCGTCTTCCGCTCACGCCCCAACATCGTGCAGCCCGCCTCCAGTGGTGTCGCGACAGGCGTGAATGGAGGGACGAATGGAGACGTGTCGTCTTCAGCGATGAGAGTCGCTTCTGCCTTGGTGCCAATGATGGTCGTATGCGTGTTTGGCGCCGTGCAGGTGAGCGCCACAATCAGGACTGCATACGACCGAGGCACACAGGGCCAACACCCGGCATCATGGTGTGGGGAGGGATCTCCTACACTGGCCGTACACCACTGGTGATCGTCGAGGGGACACTGAATAGTGCACGGTACATCCAAACCGTCATCGAACCCATCGTTCTACCATTCCTAGACCGGCAAGGGAACTTGCTGTTCCAACAGGACAATGCACGTCCGCATGTATCCTGTGCCACCCAACGTGCTCTAGAAGGTGTAAGTCAACTACCCTGGCCAGCAAGATCTCCGGATCTGTCCCCCATTGAGCATGTTTGGGACTGGATGAAGCGTCGTCTCACGCGGTTGCACATCCAGCACGAACGCTGGTCCAACTGAGGCGCCAGGTGGAAATGGCATGGCAAGCCGTTCCACAGGACTACATCCAGCATCTCTACGATCGTCTCGATGGGAGAATAGCAGCCTGCATTGCTGCGAAAGGTGGATATACACTGTACTAGTGCCGACATTGTGCATGCTCTGTTGCCTGTGTCTATGTGCCTGTGGTTCTGTCAGTGTGATCATGTGATGTATCTGACCCCAGGAATGTGTCAATAAAGTTTCCCCTTCCTGGTACAATGAATTCACGGTGTTCTTATTTCAATTTCCAGGAGTGTATTTCGAAAGGTTTCAAACGTGTGCGAATTTCTAAGAGACCGATCTGCTGAGGTCATCGGTCCCTAGACTTACACACTACTTCAGCTAACTTATGCTAAGAACAACACACACAGCCATGCCCGAGGGAGGACTCGAACCTCCGGAGGGAGGGGAGGCGCAGTCAGTGACATGGCGCCTCTAACCGCGCGACCACTACACGCGGCGGAAAAAGTATTTACAGTAACGCTAAGGGATGAGAAAGCTATGAGGTGTAGAAGGATTGAGTTCGGCGATATACTTATTAAAATTAGGGATCACACAGTACAGAAAGTGAAGGAACTCTGCTACCTTTGGAGCAAAATAGCACACAACAGATGCAGCAAGGAATGTACCGTCGAATGAAGGTGATGAGCACATGAAAGGCATTCCTCACCAAACCAAGTCAAGTGTACCAACCAGAAAAGGTCGATATATGAAATGTGAAGAATCTCCGCAAAGGCGGTTAAGAAAGGAATATATGGACAACACTGACTAGAAGAAGGACAGGGTGGTGGAAGATGCGTTGAAATATCAAAGAGGATCTCTCATGGTACTAGAGGAAGATGTAGAAGGCAAATACTGTAGGAATAGGGAGATTAAATTATAATCAAAACGCTGACAGTAAATGTTCCGCTGATACAAAGAGGTTGGCACAGGAGAGTCAATCGTGGTGAGCCGCAGCTAAGCAGTTACGAACCACAGGAGACCCTGGAGAAAAATTAAAGTGAAGCTGTTGGGTAGAATTCTCTGTGAAGCAAGAAGTGGAATGTGTGTTGAGGGAAGAGCTGGTTTATAAAATGCGTGTGAACTAGGAAGTGGTTCAAATGGCTCTGAGCACTATGGGACTTAATATCTGTGGTCATCACTCCCCTAGAACTTAGAACTACTTAAACCTAACTAAGCTAAGGACATCACATACATCCATGCCCGAGGCAGGATTCGAACCTGCGACCGTAGCGGTCACACGGTTACAGACTGAAGCGCCTAGAACCGCACGGCCACACCGGCCGGCGTGAACTAGTAGATTAGTAAGTTACGCAACAGGACAGTGCTACTGAGAACTCAAGTGAGTTGAGATTAGAGCGGAATTCTGTAGTTGATTTTATGGACAATACAGGTAACCTATTCAAGGTCTGAAGGTCGAAGGTAGTTGAAATTGCTCGTCAGTTACTCAAACAACTAAGGTCAGGATCAGAGATGACTTATCACCTCGTACGTTTATGAAACTTGTTCTCCTTACGGAAGTAAACCAAGCATAAGTCGGTACAGTGATTAACCTTGCGTAATCATGGAGATTTAGATGTGTAGGACGGGCCATATCACAGTCAAACCACCATAAGAACCGAAATTTGACTACATTTCAAATATATTGTCTACCAAAAAGTTACATTTACTGAAATAGAAGAGAAAGAGTGTGCTAGTATTAGTCATCGTATTATCTTGGTTACAAAAATAAATAAATAAATAAATTAAAATGTTTTGGAAACGATGCTTTTAGAATTTCTACAGGATGGATTCGAGCCTGAGAAAGAGATGCTTGCGCGAGAAACGACAGTGGCACATCACGGCGTGTTTTCCACCTCGCAGGCGGCAGCACATCTACCTGTAGCTGCAGACTACGGACCGGCATCCATCGTTCGATCGCATATATCACGAACATAATTTACGACTCACGAATGGTAAGCGTCACGATGTGCGTTAGGGGATCACACTCGCCTCCAAGTGCGTGAGAGCTCTCACAAGGGAACCGCCCCTAATCGTCCTCTTCGAAATCGGTAGATTTATGGTATATCCAGGTCTCGGCGAGAAACGAAACTGGCAGAAAGGCAAAGCGTTTAAAAAAATAAATAAATAAATAGAAATAAAAAAAAATAAACAGCATTTTTTGCGGCAGTCGGACGCGGCATGAGCCGCTTATGTTATCTTAGTTTCCAGGCGGCAGATGGCACAGAGAAAAAGAGTACAGAAAAGTTATCCGGCAGTCTTGGGTTCGAGTCCCAACGTGTAATCCTTTTTTAATGTTAACTCTTACGCTACTTGCAAATCAAATAAAACGAGATAATGCTCTCGTATTGTTATTGTGATTGAAACCTTATGTGCAGGAGTACAAATCTGTTATATTTATTGGCTCATGCTGGACCAAAAACAGATCCACAATTATATAACGATATGAAGAAGCATTCCCATCCTACAGTTGTAAAATACGAAGACACACACTGCTAGTGCAATCCTGTGATGTCGTTTTTTATCGTCAGCTGAAGAATTTGATCAGAAAACTTCAAAATTGCTCTTCTGTCGTCGGGAGGGAAAAGGAAATCACATCCCAAGAAGACGGCATCAAAAGGTGTTCCATCGTATATCACCAGCTATCTTCAACAATATTTGGCAAAATGATGAGTTACGCGAAGGAATGTCTTACGAACGTAAAGCAAATTGGTTTCTTATTACAAACTTAGAAATAACCATGAATTATAAAAATGTGGCGTCTGTAACGTGTGCAAAATGCCGAGAAAATTACTACTTCCCCTATTTCTACGATGAATATGGCCCCAACACGTATAAATAATCAACGTAAAAGAATAAATGTATCTAATTTTACATTTACAGAGTTCTCGTATACATCTTACAATCCAGTCTTCGAAAGTTACTTGCAACCCCAAATTTTCCTTCGCCTTTTCTTATCAAGCATTTTCTGAAAATATTAATAAATACGATGTACTTGGCATTATCTCTGTTTATTTGCTCTCCAAGTAACAAAAAAATAAAAAATAAAAAAGAGATTTCACGTAAGATCTCGATCCGCCGGCCCTCGGATTACCGTTACACACTCCTTCCATGGCGCCAACCGCTGCCTGGAAAATTCGCTAACATAAATGGTTAACAGTGTTCTCTCCCGCTCTCCCACGATATCCTTAGGGCTTTGTCTGTAGTGGTCACCATTCCAAGTAGTTTGTAGCTTTCTTAGCTGCCTCAGTTGTACGCCCATTCATCGTGAATAAAACCTTCGGGAATTTTTAAAAATGCTTCTTGTGGCTATTTCAAAATACCGTACTGATCCACCCGCTCCTCCCTAAACCCGCTCTCGTCGACCTGTAGACTCCCTTGTGATGAACGGACGTGTCGCCCTCACCCCTAATGCTGCATATGCCTGTCCTCACATTCCGATGGAGTTCAGTATCTGGCCACTATCACCGTCGAATGTCGCACAAACCTGTAAAGGACAATACACGAGTCCGCAATATGGCTAATTTAAGACCAGCAATGAGGCCCCTTTACAAATTCCGTCAGGTGCTGCTAAAGCTGCGTACACGAGTGCACGCCATCTCGATGTCTCCCACAGTGATCACCAACACCTACTGCTGTTCGTGCGGAGTATGCCCTACGATGCATGGTACCAACACTAAGGTAATGCACTCCGGAGGTGCTTCTAGCAGTGGCAGAGAACTGCACCTCTTAATCATTTACACACTCGGCCATGATGTGAAGGTGTCTTGTGGGTGCTTAACGTTTGTCTCTGGCAGTGTACACTCCCACATAAAACTGGATCGCTTTTACAGTCCCTAGCCGCCGTTGCCTGTAAGCAGAGACATCATAAATTATTTTTATACCTCATGATAATACCGCCTGACATCCGTCGCTATCTCATCTGATGAACTCGATAGTGCATTTCAGAGCCCATGTTTACTGATGAAATTTTTTTCGTATTGTGGACCATATTATCTTCTCCCAAAATAGTGGAAGAAAAGAGCTTACAGTACAAGGCGTCGGCTAAAAGAGGCATCACACCAGTTTTCGCTTATAACTTTCGACCACGCGGTTTCCGAGCCAGGGTTCCTTCCTTAAAATTGATACATTTAGCCTTCCGATCATTCCTAAAACTTCGTAACATTATCACTGAATCACCCTCTTTTGCTGGTAAGTGTGTTGTTTAAGCCAAGGGGCATGCCCAGAACGACTCTTCGATTGGAAGCCCGCTAGCGGTGAATTTATGAAGGAAACAGGAGAGCAGACAGGAAAATTAGACCATCCGGTGTGGATCTTAGACCTCGAATTATGAGTGGACTTGAGTCCCAACTGCCCCCATTAAGACAGCGAAAGGTGCAAAAGAACCACGAGGGTGAGTCAAATGAAAACCTTAAATTTGTAATAACAAATCGAAATTTCGCGCCGTTATCCTGTTAGTTAGTAAACGTGCCACAAACAGTGTGCAGAATAGCCTGTAGGTGGCTGCATAGCGCAGATGCACACATACCGTCGCAATATCAATATAAAGATGGCCGCCCCACTTGCGACTTGCACCAGGAGAGAACAGCGTTCCGTTATTCGGTTTTCGCGTAGTGAATGTGTGAATCCTATTGAAATTCATCGACGAATGAAGGTTCAGTAAGGTGATGCATGTTTGTCGCAGCAGCAAGACTACGAATGGAGTAGGAAGTTCGCAAACGGTGTGACTTCAGTGGAAGATGCTCCTCGCCCAGGTCATGGACAACGAGTTGTGGCTCCACAGAACATTGCAGCAGTTGAAGCCATAGTGAAGGAAAACCGCCGAGTAACACTGAATGACACTACAGCATGTTTACAGATTAGTCATGGGCCAGCACATCACATTGCGCGTGATGTGCTCCAGTTTCGCAAAGTATATGCAGGATAGATGCCACGGCAGCTGACTCCTGAAATGAGAGAACGCGTGTTGATGCTTGTGAAGAACTTCTTCGGCGCTTTGAACGAGATGGTGATGGCTTCCTTGCCGGAATCATTACTGGGGACGAAACCTGGGTTCACTTCCACCAACCGGAAACGAAGAGAGCGGGCAAGGAATTGCGCCATTCCTCATCACCAAAACCAAAGAAGTTTCGAGCAGAACCGTCAGCAGGGAAGGTTGTGCTGACTCCCTTTTGGGACGAAAAAGGCGTCACTTTGGAGCATTACGTGCCTAGAGGGACCACTGTCACAAGTGCATCATACACAGATCCCCTAAAAGATCATCTGCGGCCTGCAATCAAATCAAATTGACGTGGATTGCTGTCAGCAGGTGTCCTTTTGCAGCATGACAATGTAAGGCCCCACACTGCTTGTACAACAGTTGCTACAATCACAGACTTTCATTTTGAGTGTCTTCCTCATCCATCATACTCACCAGACCTTGCCCGAAGTGATTTCCACATGTTTGTACCCATCAAAGACGCAATGGGAGGAAGGAAGTTCCGTTCTGATGAAGAGGTACGCCACGCGGTGCATTAGTGGTTGCGCGGCCTACCAAAATAAATTTTTTTTAAAGGAATTTATGAACTTTGTAAGCGCTGAAGAACTTGCATTGAGCGTGAGGGAGATTATGTTGAAAAATGGTACAGCTTTGTACCACTTCTGAACAATAAATAATATTTAAAAAAATATTTAAGGTTTTCATTTAACTCACCCACGTAATCTCTGATTATATAGGAATTCATTTAGAAAGAAAGCCGTATTGTAGAAGAGACAAATTCTGACAAAAAATACCATCCATTTCCCTCTCCTCCCAGGCCTTAAAGAGAGCGCAAGGTTTGAAGAATTCATTGCGGCCTTGAAAGGATTACAAAGATGTTTGTGAACGGTTCGAGGACACTGCTGATCTTGCGGTAAAACTGGAATTAAAATTGTAGAGCAGCCACAAGTCTTATGTAACTTTCTTTTTATTTCTACATCTCTCACTCGATCAATACATGCACGTTCAGAAATTACATAGCCGAGGGCGAAACTTTACAAATATCGGGCAGTGTACAGACCCGTCATCATATATAAAATATGCTCAAATAACTTACGGGTTTGCTGCCGGGTGACGTCGTCGGACGCAGCCGATATCTCGACAGGAGCATGCCCTGCCATTCTCAAGGCACAAATGCACTGGCAAACCCGTAAGTTAATTGAACATTCGATTTGCAGGGAAAAGTTAAGGTCTCACACAAAATATGCTGCTTTCCCGTTTCCTGCTGCTTTCGCAGTTCCACCCTCTTGGCCCTCCCCACGCTTGAAAGCGTGCGGTGGCAGAGGGAGCAATGTACAACAAGGCCAGCCATCTATGGCACGCGAACGAGAATTTTCTCCTGTGTCGAGTTCTTGGCTGTCTCTGTTTCCTGTATGAATAAGGTCACAATCAAATTGAATGTTCGGCGTCATGATCCCATTTCTACGATTAGTAAGGCGCTTTTGATTGCAAAACCAAATTGTTTTATGCTCAGTATTTCCACCACCAGCCCAGTTGTGCACGTGCTGCGGAACTGTGTTATTTTGCCCGATTAAAACTATGCTTGGTATGTAGCTGTCACGAAGCATTTCCCCCAACGTAATTTTGAAACGATATACGACGTAAACAGCTTTCTGGTACGAACGCCACGTTCGCGAGAGACGGTAATTATGGACTCTGTCGTTATAAATATGTAGTGTAATCTAATAAACCGTTTCAGTTTAAACAGTAGCTGTGGTCGGACACTTCGTTTCTTTAAGATTTTGCCGGTCGTCTCATCGACCAGACCAGGCCAGCGTTGAACGTGGTCTCTGATAGGCAACTGAGCATCAGAAGGCTTAGGCATCGCCGGAACTCGACTTCCGCAGTTAACAGTGGCTCCCCACCAGAAGTACTTCACACTCTGCTCGAAGTCCAAGCAGAGAGTGAGAAAAATAACACAGCCCGCAGCAGCTGAAGAAGACGACTCGGTCGAGCGTCGAAATGTTGTGTACGAAATGGAAATGGGCTTGAAACGCTGGAAGCAGAACCTTAGTAACAGTAACATTTCGTTACATTCGACATGATGTCCTTCAATATGATCGAGTTTGGCTCAAAATATTTTTCTCTTGTCTTATTCGCCAAAATTTTTTCACTCGTAACGCGCTTCGTTTTATAGCATCTTGACATTGGATGGATGAACAGTATTCAGTCAACACTAAAAATCCTCGCTTAAGTTAGTTTGGCCGCTAGTGTTAAATAAGGATGATCAGCGCTGACAGGTACTGTGCATTCGTCAAGATCTGAATCTGCTGTACAAGGAAATGCACCAGTAATTACGAGGGTCACTCCAAAAGAAATACACACTATTTTTTTTAAACCCACCTTTTATTTTAAATGTTTGAAAGTTTGACAGTGTGTAGATACATCCTTTAGGAGCAATATCTTTATTTCTCCACATAATTTCCATCCACCTCAACTGCCTTACGCCATCTTGGAACCAGCGCCTATATACCCGCTCGGTAAAATTCTGGACCAACCTGATGGAGCCACTGTTTGGCAGCGTGCACAAGGGAGTCATCATCTTCAAACCTTGTTCCACGAAGAGAGTCTTTCAGTTTCCCAAAGAGATGATAGTCACACAGAGCTAGGTCGGGGCCGTAGGGCAGGTGTTTCATTGTTGTACATCCGAGGTCTGTGATCACTTCCATGGTTCTTTGACAGACATGTGGCCGTGCATTGTCGTGCAACAGCAAAACATCCTGCTTTTGCCGATGTGATCGAACACGACTCAGTCTAACCTGAAGTTTCTTCAGTGGCGTCACATATGCATCAGAATGTATGGTGGCTGATTATGCCATGATGGCCACAAGCAAGATTCCTTCGGAATCGAAAAACTCCGTAGCCATAACTTTTCCAGCAGAAGGAGTGGTTTTGAGTTCTTTTTCGTGGGTGAATTTGCATGATGCCACTCCATTGATTGCCTCTTCCTGTGGTGAAAAATGATTGAGCCATGTTTCATCACTTGTCACAATTATTCCAAGAAATTCACCTCCACCATTCTTGTACTGTTACAAAAGTTCGCACCATACCGTTTATCTTGTTTCTTTGTGAGCCATTGTCATCATCCTGGGAACCCACTTGGCATAAACCTTTTTTAATGCCAACACTTTCAGTATTCAGCAAACACTTCCTTCCCCTATCCGAACGTAGCGTGACAATTCGTTCACTCTGATGCATCTGTCAGCAGTCACCAATTCGTGAACTCTCTGCACATTATCTCGAGAGTGTGCTGTACGATGCCTGCCGCTGTGAGGACAATCCTCAATATTGCCGTGCCCGCTTTCATCACGTAACCTGCTTGCCCACCGACTAACGGTACTGCAATCGACAGCAGCATCTCAATGTTGTTGTTGTGGTCTTCAGCCCTGATACTGGTTTGATGCAGCTCCCCATGCTACTCTATCCTGTGCAAGCCTCTTCATCTCCCAGTACCTGCTGCAGCCTACATCCTTCTGCATCTGCTTTGTGTATTCATCTCTTGGTCTCCCTCTACGATTTTTACCCTCCATGTTGCACTCCAGTACTAAATTGGTGATCCCTTGATGCCTCAGAACATGTCCTACCAAACGATCCCTTCTTCTAGTCAAGTTGTGCCACAAACAAATTTCTCTTCTTCAGAAACGCTTTCCTTGCCATCTTCGACCATCATCAGTTATTTTGATCCCCAAATAGCAGAACTCATCTACTACTTTAAGTGTCTCATTTCCTAGTCTAATTCCCTCAGCATCACCCGACTTAATTCGACTACATTCCATTATCCTCGTTTTGCTTTTGTTGATGTTCATCTTAAACCCTCCTTTCAAGACACTGTCCATTCCGTTCAACTGCTCTTCCAAGTCCTTTGCTGTCTCTGACAGAATTACAATGTCATCAGCGAACCTCAAAGTTTTTATTTCTTCTCCGTGGATTTTAATAACTACTCCGAACTTTTCTTTCGTTTCCTTCACTGCTTGCTCAATATACAGATTGAATAGCATCGGGGAGAGGCTACAACCCTGTCTCACTCCCTTCCCAACCACTGCTTCCCTTTCATGCCCCTCGACTCTTATAACTGCCATCTGGTTTCTGTACAAATTGTAAATAGCCTTTCGCTCCCTGTATTTTACCCCTGCCACCTTCAGAATTTGAAAGGGAGTATTCCAGTCAACATCGTCTAAAGCTTTCTCTAAGTCTACAAATGCTAGATACGTAGGTTTGCCTTTCCTTAATCTTTCTTCTAAGATAAGTCGTAGGGTCAGTACTACCTCACGTGTTCCAACATTTCTACGGAATCGAAACTGATCTTCCCCGAGGTCGGCTTCTACCAGTTTTTCCATTCGTCTGTAATGAATTCGCGTTAGTATTTTGCAGCTGTGACTTATTAAACTGATAGTTCGGTAACTTTCACATCAGTCAACACCTGCTTTCTTTGGGATTGGATTTATTATATTGTTCTTAAAGTCTGAGGAAATTTCGCCTGTCTCAGGCATCTTGCTCACCAGATGTTAGAGTTTTATCAGGACTGACTCTCCCAAGGCTGTCAGTAGTTCTAATGGAATGTTGTCTACTCCCGGGGCCTTGTTTCAACCTCTGGTGGATGTTTCCCACTGTCTCGTTTTCACAGAACAGGAACTCTATGACAGCGAGTTGCTTCTGACGAACGTCAAGTGTAGCAGCCATCTTTAAGACAAGCTGCACGGCGCCAGTCACGGGAACAAGTTGAACTAAGTTTGAAAACCATCGGAAAGTATGTATCTACACACTGTAAAACTTTCACAGATGCAGAATGAAAACTGTATTGTTACAAAAATAGTGTGCATTTCTTTTGGAGTTACCCTCGTACAATAAAACGACAACAGTAAATTATTATAAGGTCATTTCGGCCCAAATTTCCTAGATACAGTGTGTTTAGACGGACTCGGGATATACAACAAAAGTAAGCCCCGTGTAACGTGCTCGATTCTATTGAAGTGGGCGTCATTAATGACGGCGGCCGAGTTTAGGTTCGTTCTGTGCATCTGACGTCACAAAACACAGTCAGCCAATGAACAGAGAACGACGTTGCAGTGCTCGACTGAAGTGCAGAGTATGGACGAGTGTCTTCAGTTTTAGAAAAGTTCAGTCATAAATAAAGTAATTGAACAAAAGCAATGTCTTGATAGCAGACTTTCTTTTATAGAAAGTTTGAAAAAAGCATTCTTTATACCAATTGCTTGATATTCTATTAATTAAATCAAACAAGCAATAAGCCTCCTAATTCAGGCGCTAGCAGGGAAAGGTGTTTGTATCATTCTCACTAACCCCATTTTCGCAATAAAGAACAGCGGTAATTGTTTATTTCCTATTGTATTTCGACGAAACGTGAGTAATTTCATAGTCATACCAACAGTGCTTGTGGATATTTTGCGTGTTGTTTTAAAGTCCTCCGGGGGAAACATTGACCGGTGAGCTGCGTTAGCATAATGGTTTAAGAGTTGCCGGCACGGTAGCTCAGCGTGTTCGGTCAGAGGGTTAGCTGCCCTCTGTAATAAAACAAAATGAGTTAATAGATCAACAACGATCTTAAAAGGGTGTCATACGACGTTCGCCCCGGTCAGATGAAACGAAAAAAATGAAATAAAAAAATTTAAAAAAAAGAGTTTGTCTGCAAAGTGGAAGGTTCTGAGTTCAAACCTTGTTTGGTGTTTAATATTTTCTTGATTTAAAAACTAAATCGAAGTGTCGTACTTCATGAATTTTATTCGTTTGAATGTAATTTTTTGAAATTTCTAGTGGCAACTAAAATCGACCATACGGAATGTATACGCTATGGACTTTTACCTCTGAAAACTCTTCAAAATTTCGTGCAGTGGTCTACTATATCTAATGCTGCACAATAACTGCGTTGAACATCGAAACAAAATTAAGTCATTTAGGGGGGGAAGGTATCAGTCACGAAGATGCGTAAAAATCAAATTTTTGGACCAAATAGTTTTTGTGAAATCGAATGATAGAATATGTCAAAGCAGTCGAAACACCATGTGTCTGTACAGGCGAGCAGTGCAATGATGACAAAATGGTGCACATCGCGGAATGCGGGGAGCACGTCTCTGTAGCAGCGAAAGGGTTAATGCGGCCGTGGTGGCTTTACTTCATAAACTGCGCGCTCCCCCCCTAAACGTAAGTTTGCGAACTATACTGTGGCGCTGCTTCTCTTGGCGCGTCCAACTGGCAACGCAGCAATCTCTCGCATCTGGGCGGGCATGCGCGAACCGCCAAGATAAAAGAATTGAACTATAATCAAAAATATTCTGTAGCCAATCGCCCACGTTGCGCTCCCTCATATTTCTAGCCTCCGCTTCGTCCCCGCTGGCACGTCCCGGTTCTCGTTCCACGGCTTACGCCAGACGAGAGTTGTCGCGATTTTCGCCCGCGCAGCACAGCGCGGCGGGTAGCAGCAGCGAGTCGCCATTTGTCAGAGCGCCGGACACCGGCCTCTGCTCCTGACGGCTGCCAGCAGCCACTTGCTGTGCTCTGCCCACCCCGCTACGCTCTGCTGCGTTCCCAGCCACTGGCCGCTCCCCAGCCTTGCTACTTGTTCCCGAGCTCCCCACTAGCAGCACCGTAGCGAATGCTGGCAGTAGCCGTAGCTAAAGCGTTCTGACGAAGTGTCATACAACCACAGAGGAACGCACTACTTCCCCAGGGTTAAAATTTTTTTTATTTTTTTTATCGCGAAATTTTTCATACACAGGGTGTTACAAAAAGGTACGGCCAAACTTTCAGGAAACGTTCCTCACACACAAAAAAAGAAAATATGTTATGTGGACATGTGTCCGGAAACGCTTACTTTCCACGTTAGAGCTCATTTTATTACTTCTCTACAAATCACATTAATCATGGATTGACAACACACAGCAACAGAACGTGCCAGCGTGACTTCAAACACTTTGTTACAGGAAGTGTTCAAAATCTCCTCCGTTAGCAAGGATACGTGCATCGATCCTCCGTCGCATGGAATCCCTGATGCGCTGATGCAGCCCTGGAGAATGGCGTGTTGTATGACAGCCGTCCACAATACAATCACGAAGAGTCTCTACATTTGGTAAAGGGGTTGCGTAGACAAGAGCTTTCAAATGCCCCCATAAATGAAAGCAAAGAGGATTGAGGTCAGGAGAGCGTGGAGGCCATGGAATTGGTCCACCTATATCAATCCATAGGTCACCGAATCTGTTGCTGAGAAGCGTACGAACACTTCTACTGAAATGTGCAGGAGCTCCATCTTGCATGAACCACATGTTGTGTCGTACTTGTAAAGGCACATGTTCTAGCAGCACAGGTAGAGTATCCCGTATGAAATCGTGATAACGTGCTCCATTGAGCGTAGGTGGAAGAACATGGGGCCCAATCAAGACATCACCAACAATGCCTGCCGAAACGTTCACAGCAAATCTGTGTTGATGACGTGGTTGCACAACTGCGTGCGAATTCTCGTCAGCCCACACATGTTGATTGTGAAAATTTACAATTTGATCACGTTGGAATGAAGCCTCATCCGTAAAGAGAACATTTGCACTGAAATGAGGATTGACACATCGTTGGATGAACCATTCGCAGAAGTGTACCCGTGGAGGCCAATCAGCTGCTGATAGTGCCTGCAAACGCTGTACATGGTACAGAAACAACTGGATCTCCCGTAGCACTCTCCATACAGTGATGTGGTCAATGTTACCTTGTACAGCAGCAACTTCTTTGACGCTGACATTAGGGTTATCGTCAACTGCACGAAGAATTGCCTCGTCCATTGCAGGTGTCCTCGTCGTTCTAGGTCTTCCCCAGTAGCGAGTCATAGGCTGGAATATTCCGTGCTCCCTAAGACGCCGGTCAATTGCTTCGAACGTCTTCCTGTCGGGACACCTTCGTTCTGGAAATCTGTCTCGATACAAACGTACCGCGCCACGGCTATTGCGCGTGCTAATCCATACATCAAATGGGCATCTGCCAACTTCGCATTTGTAAACATTGCACTGACTGCAAAACCACTTTCGTGATGAACACTAACCTGTTGATGCCACGTACTGATGTGCTTGATGCTAGTACAGTAGAGCAATGAGTCGCATGTCAACACAAGCACCGAAGTCAACATTACCTTCCTTCAATTGGGCCAACTGGCGGTGAATCGAGGAAGTTCAGTACATACTGACGAAACTAAAATGAGCTCTTACATGGAAATTAAGCGTTTGCGGACACATGTCCACATAACATCATTTCTTTATTTGTGTGTGAGGAATGTTTCCTGAAAGTTAATGTTTCCTGAAAGTTTGGTCGTACCTTTTTGTAACACCCTGTATATTCCGATCTACCAGGTGTAGAATATGAAACGGGATGGTGCTAGTCGTCAGTGTAGGGCCCGTGAGACCGCGTCTGCGGCGCCATCTGCTTCCTGTAACGGCTGACGACGAATGTCAACACACAGTAACCCTAGTTCCATAAATGGAATCTGTTGCAAATCCGTAAACTTGTCGAGTTTTGTGCCCACGAACTACGATTTGCGGACAGGATTGGTTTTCTGTTATCATTTGAAGAAAACAGCTACAGAACTGCATCGAATGCTTTTCGAATCTTTCGGCGAACGTGCTCTTGAGAAAACGAAGTATTTCAAGTGGTTCAGAAAATTCAAAAGTGGTGATTTTGACGTGGAAAACGACGAGCGCAGGAAACCACCGAAAAAGTGGGAAGACAACGAACTGCAGCCCTTGTTCTATGAAGATGATTCTCAGACTCAACAGGAACTCGCGGCACAATTGTATGTGACGCAGAAAGCCGTTTCTCCTCGATTGAAAGGTGTGGGAAAGGTGCAGAAAGTGGGAAAACGGGTTCATTATGAACTGAATGAAAGAGCAAGCAAGTCATAACACCACTTGTGAAATGCTGCTCGACAGATACAAAACAAAGTCGGTTCTCCACTGAATAGTGACAGATGATGGTAAATGGATACATGTTGAGAATCCTAAGCCTCGTAGATCATGGGTGAATCTAGGCAAACCACCGACATCCACTGCAAGACCAACTAGCTTTGGAAAGAAGATAGTGCTCTGTGTTTGGTGGGATCACAAGGGTGTCATCTGTTACGACCTGCTGGAACCTGGTGAAACCGCTAACACTGATTACTACAAATAGCAAATTATCGTTTTAAATTGAGCATTACGTGAAAAACGACCGGAATGTGGAAAAAGGTAACATAAGTCTACATTTTAGTAAAAGGTAACACAGTCATAGTGCTTCATAACAACGCCTCATCACACACAGCATACGGGTCAGGGAAACAATCAAGGCGTTCAGCTGGGATATACAAGTGCTTGCGGCTTATTCTCCAGACTTGGCTCCGTCCGATTATAACCTATTTGCATCACTGGGACACGCTCTCGCTGAACAACGCTTCAGTTCGTATGAAAATCTACGAAAACGGCTCGGTGATTGGTTCGCTTCAAAGGAAGAACTGCCTGTATGGCGCGGCATTCATAGCCTGCCTGAGACATGTGAGAAACCTACAAATAGCAATGGAGAGTATTTTTAATAAAATATTGTTTATCAGTTTCAAACAACAGGCGTGCAATTATTGCAACCAAATTCCGTTTTCATACTTCTACACACAGTATGAGTTCATCGTCATATTCGTCTATCATTTTCCCAAACGGCATCAAAAGATGTAAAAACACTACCAAAACCATAATAAACACAAATGACGCGTATTACAAGGAAATACAGGGAGTGGAAAAATACGGATACAAAGAAAACATAATACATTTACCTGCTTAATATTGTGTAGTAAGCCCGTTCGCTTTCAAAACAGATTTCAGTCGTTTGGAAATGGGTAGATACAGCCCCTGTATGGAATTATAGGTAATCTCATACCATTCTTCCTGCCAAATAGTGGGTAGTCCAGGAAACAACAATGGAGGTGGGTAGCACACTATTCTCCGAAATGGACGCAAAGGCTCAATAGCACTGAGATCTGATGATTGTGGTGGCTAGGGGAGACGCGAATATTCATCCCCGTGTTCAGAAAACCAGACCTGGACTTTGAGAGCTGTGTCAAGATGGGCCGTGTCGTCTTGAAATACAGCGTCACTGTTAGGGAACAAACACCGTACAATAGGACTTAGCTGCTGAACCAAAATGGTCACAAAATTCTTGGCAGCCATGGGACTGGAGAGTGACCATGGTGACCAAGGAATATCACGATATAGCAGCCAAAATCATCGCCGAATCCTCCGCAGTGTTTCATTCTTGGGATCTAAACTCAGCAAGAGCTAGGAAACTGTGTGAGAAAAGACTCATCCTGTGGTGTCACCGCCAGACACCACACTTGCTAGGTTGTAGTTTAAATCGGCCGCGGTCCATGTAGTACATGTCGGACCCGCGTGTCGCCACTGTGATCGCAGACCTAGCGCCACCACCAAGGCAGGTCTCGTGATACGAGAGTGGACTCGGCCCCAGTTGTACGAGAACCAAGATACCGACCAGTTGTACGCGAACCTAGCTATCGCCCAGTTGTACGAAGCCTTTCTCTCTCATTAGCCGAGAGACAGAATAGCCATCAGAAGTTAATGGCTACGAACTAGCAAGGAGCCATTTGTATCAGTGCCTATAGCTTCGAGTATTCAAGAGAGATGTATTCCAAGGAATCAATAAAAGTTAAGTAAAAGCATCTACATACTTTTCTTCGTATTCATTTATAAGTTCTCATGTTCCAGACTTCACGCCCGTCTGCTGTATGCCGTGCACTATCGGCTACCGCGTAGTCAAGCTTTCTTTTTCAGCAATCCACATCACGGTGTCGGTCCAGCTACCGACACTACAATTATTGGCAACGAGGGAAAAGGACCTTTTTCTGATTGCTTACATTTATTTCTGATTGCTTACATTTATTTGTGTCATGGCTTCGCCACATTCTCCAGATGTACTGTCCGAATTTTATCGCTTGCAGAATCAGCAGACGCAGGCGTTACTGGATGCCCTTGGACAGCTCGTCCAGGGTCAACGTGCGCTGCACACCGATGCGGCCGCAGCCGCTTCTTCGCTACCGCTGCCACTGAACGCTGTTGCACCTCCCTTTCGACCATACGTGGCAGCCGATGAGACCTGGCAAGAGTGGTCTCGTCAGTTCGCCTTTCACATGGCTGCCTACAGAATTCAAGGTAATGAGCGGCAGCCGTTTTTGCTTTCTTGTGTCGGTGTGTCCACATACCGTGTGATAGTGAAATTGTTTCCCCGACGAGACGTAGCAACTCTGTCCTACGAGGAAATTATGTCTGCATTAGATGCCTATTTCAAAGAAACAGTTAATGTGGTTGCAAAACGGTATACGTTTTTTCGTACAAAACGTACGGCCGGTCAAACTAATAGGGAGTGGGTAGCAACATTGCAAGGACTTACTAGGGACTGTGCCTTTGAATGTGACTGTGGTCTTTCTTATTCAGATACAATGGTGCGTGATGCAATTGTACAGAACGTTTCTGATGTTCGCATACGGGAGCAAATTTTGAAACTAGTTAATCCCTCCCTTCAACAAGTGATAGACATATTGGATAGACAGGACACACTGGACTGTGCTCAGGAATCTTTTGAAACTTCGCCAGCCGTGTGTAACATTAACCGGCCCGCTGGACGCGCTGTGCGACCCGGTAACCGGGCCTCGCGAACGGCGACACAGCGACCGCCGCGTGCTACGCCAGGTGTGCCGCGCCGGCACACAAATGCAGTGAAATCATGCCCGCGGTGTGCTACTAGACATTCGCGTGAACATTGCCCGTCACGCCAAGCTATTTGCTTTTTCTGCAATGAGAAAGGACATGTTCAAAGTGTTTGCCAGAAAAAGCTCAGATCAGACAATCGCAATCATTCCAGGCCCTTTGCTTCGCGCCGGAATCGAACCAAGGACACTCAGGCTCGTGGACCTTCGCCTATGGACATTCATGTCGTTAATTCCGCTTCGTCCGGTGACACTTTCTCTAACAGTAACTGTGTTCGTCCCACAAAAACTGTGCGTCGACGTCGCCGGAAATCACGTCAATTAGCAAGTGATTCTGTACCAGTGTCTGTTCCAATTGCACAAAACAGTCGCTCTTGTCGTCAGCAGAACAATAAACTTTTTGTGGACTTAGACTTTGAAGGCAAAGTGATACCATTCCAGCTCGATACCGGAGCTGCAGTTTCATTGCTCAATCACGACACATACAAACAACTGGGCGCACCTCCGTTGCGTTCCGCAAATGTTAAGCTAACTACATATTCCGGACAGAACATTCCTGTCTTAGGGCAGTGCAGCCTTCTTGCAACATTCAAGGGACAAACAAAACTTGTGTCATTTTACGTTCTTCGTTCTTCTTCTGCAGTGAACTTATTTGGTCTAGATTTATTTAAGTTGTTTAACATGTCTATTGTAAATCAGGTCCTCTCAGTGAATCAGACTGTGCCTCCAGACAGTGTTTCTCGGCTGTGTGCCGAATTTGCCGACATTTTTGCACCGGGCTTAGGTTGCGCTAAAAACTATGAAGCACATTTAGAACTGAAGGTAAACGCGCAACCGAAATTTTTCAGGGCGCGCAATGTTCCCCACGCATTGCGTGATGAGGTCGCAAGAACGTTACACGATCTCGAATCACAGGGTGTAATTGAACGTGTGCAAGCTTCTCTCTGGGCCTCACCCTTAGTAATTTTGCCAAAACCTTCCGGAAAATTGAGACTTTGCGTGGACTTCAAGGCCACAGTGAATCCACAGCTAGTGACTGCTACTTTTCCTTTGCCCCGCCCGGAAGATCTTTTTGCTAAACTGTGCCCGGGAAAATATTTTTCAAAATTGGACCTAGCCGATGCGTACTTGCAAATACCGGTGGACGACGCATCCCAGCGCGTATTGGTGGTTAACACGCATCTTGGATTGTACCGCTTCAAAAGACTGCCATTCGGGTGTGCATCCGCCCCTGCCTTGTTTCAGCAATATTTACAAACTATTTGTGCGTCGGTCCCTACTGCAGCAAACTATCTGGACGATATAGTGATCTCCGGACAGACAGAAGAAGATCATCTTGCGAATTTACGAACATTATTTCAGGTCTTGCGGCAAAATGGTCTTCGCTTGAGGAAGGACAAATGTGTGTTTTTTGCTCGTGACTTACCATACCTGGGACATGTCATTAATGCCCAAGGCATACATCCGAGTCCAGCGCACCTCCGTGCCATACAAGAATTGCCTTCCCCTCAAAATGTGAAACAGCTACAGAGTGTGTTGGGTAAAATTAATTATTACCATAAATATGTGCGCAATGCCTCTTCCATTTCAGCTCCGCTTCATCGCTTACGCCGTAAAGGTGTTCCGTTCGTCTGGACGACGGAATGCGAACGCGCCTTTCGCCAGTTGAAATCGGCGTTGCTTTCTAATACTTGCCTTACGCCATTCGATCCCCAGAAACCCCTTTTGTTGATGGTAGATGCATCGGATTTCGGGATCGGTGCTGTGCTTGCGCACAAAGTTGGCTCCCATGATCGCCCTATTGCCTTTGCGTCCAAATTGCTCTCGTCTGCGCAAAGAAATTATTCACAGATAGAGAAAGAAGCTTTGGCTCTCGTGTTTGGTGTTACTAAGTTCCATGATTTCTTGTATGGTCGTCACTTTACCATCATCACAGACCACAAACCTTTGACATCGCTTTTTCATCCGTCCAAGCCTGTACCTCCACGTACAGCGCAGAAATTCATTCGCTGGTCCATTTTCCTCTCGCAGTACCGCTACGATATCTTGTATCGGTCCACTGCTAAGCACGGAAACGCCGATGCGTTGTCCCGTTTGCCTGTTGCTGAGGATAAAGCATTCGATTCTTCCGAACTTGCTTGCATGTTCATTGATTCGGAAACCGATGCAGTGGTCGAATCGTTTCCGATTGATTTTCGTCGTGTCGCTACAGCCACAGCTGCTGACCCTGTCCTTGCTACTGTTTTACGTTTTGTTGCTACGCAATGGCCTTTGTCAAAGTCTCGGATCGAGGATCCGTTGGTTCGCCGATTTTTTGCTCACAAGGAGAGACTTTTTGTTCGACGTGGTGTTTTGTTGTTGCGTTCTGATAATGATCAGTCCAGAGTCGTGGTCCCACGTTCGTTACAGTCCTCTGTTTTACGGCTTCTTCATCAAGGACATTGGGGTATAGTGCGAACGAAACAACTTGCTCGTCAGCACTGTACTTGGTTCGGAATCGATGCTGCGATTACGAATATGTGTTCTTCGTGCCCGGCGTGTGCCGAACAACAGTCCGCACCGCCGCGGAAAGTCTTTGCGTGGCCAAAAGCCACTTCCCCTTGGCAACGCTTGCACATTGATTTTGCTGGTCCATTCTGGAATGCTCGATGGTTGGTTCTGGTCGACGCCTTCAGTAATTTTCCTTTTGTTGTTCGGATGTCTTCCACGACGTCCTCCGCCACCATCCAAGCGTTGTCTGCTATCTTTTGCATTGAAGGTCTTCCGCAGACTATTGTTTCCGACAATGGCCCACAATTCATGTCCGCAGAATTCCAGTCTTTCTGCCAGGCCAATGGTATTCAACATCTGACATCCGCGCCGTTTTCGCCTCAGTCCAACGGTGCCGCTGAACGATTGGTCCGGACTTTCAAGTCACAGATGTTGAAATTGAAAGAGTCGCATTCTCAGGAGGACGCATTGTTGCTCTTTTTGTCTTCGTATCGCTCTCAGCCCCGAGATGGTCGCTCGCCGGCTGAGTTGCTCCACGGTCGTCCTCATCGCACCTTGATGTCTTTGCTGCATCCGCCGCATCAGGTTCCTGCGCAGCGGCAGACTCCTGCTTTTGCTCCAGGCGACGTTGTATTTTATCGCAACTATCGAGGTTCACGGCGTTGGCTCGCAGGGCGCATTCTTCGCTGCCTCGGCCGCGCGATGTATTTGGTTTTGGGGGCCTCTGGTGAGGTGCGTCGGCATCTTAATCAGCTGCGCCTCTGTCGTCGCTCGGGTTCTGCCGCTCCCCGTCTGCTTTCAGCGACGGTGCCGTCCGGTCAGCGCCCTGGGGACCCATCTACTGGCTCGCCTCATCCCCAGGTGTTACCGACGATGCCTTCCATTTTGCCCCATGGCGACGCGCCGCCGCCGCCGCAGCAGCAGCAGCAGCAGCAGCCGCCGCCGCCGCCGACCGCATTCGACGCTTCGTTGCAGCCGCCAAGCGCCTCCCAGGGTCACGCGCCGCCGATCGCTTCCCGTGACCAGCTGTCCTCCGCCATGGAACTCCCGACCGCTCCGGACCACATGACGTCATCGCGCGTCGGCTACCCCGACGCAATGGAGGTCGACACTTCGGCCCCTCATGTTTCTTTACGGGCGCATACACCGCATGTTGACGTGCACCCTGGACTAGTTTTGCAGGCGTTTCCTAGCTCCCCTCGGACCGGATGGCCGGGTGCGGGTGGCACAGCCTCGCCTGTTGTTAGGCTCCCCACCTCATCGCATACGTCAACATGTGGTCCTCCCCACGGCGGGCGGAAGCCTTATCTCACGACCGTTCGCCGATTTGCGGGGGAGGAATGTGGTGTCACCGCCAGACACCACACTTGCTAGGTGGTAGTTTAAATCGGCCGCGGTCCATGTAGTACATGTCGGACCCGCGTGTCGCCACTGTGATCGCAGACCTAGCGCCACCACCAAGGCAGGTCTCGTGATACGAGAGTGGACTCGGCCCCAGTTGTACGAGAACCAAGATACCGACCAGTTGTACGCGAACCTAGCTATCGCCCAGTTGTACGAAGCCTTTCTCTCTCATTAGCCGAGAGACAGAATAGCCATCAGAAGTTAATGGCTACGAACTAGCAAGGAGCCATTTGTATCAGTGCCTATAGCTTCGAGTATTCAAGAGAGATGTATTCCAAGGAATCAATAAAAGTTAAGTAAAAGCATCTACATACTTTTCTTCGTATTCATTTATAAGTTCTCATGTTCCAGACTTCACGCCCGTCTGCTGTATGCCGTGCACTATCGGCTACCGCGTAGTCAAGCTTTCTTTTTCAGCAATCCACATCACGGTGTCGGTCCAGCTACCGACACTACACATCCGACACTTGGTAACGTGCTTCCACTGCTTCATCCTCCAGGTTTTATGGCTTAGGCGCAACTGTTTCCTGTTGAGTGAATTTACGCCACTGATGAATGGCTTTGGAATTCCATCTCTCCCTGTAATACCCTTCTTATGCAGCACCCTTCGTGTTGTTTTGATACTGACAGGGTTCGCGAATGTGACCTTAAGTTCTTCTGTGTCTATTGAAGCCGTTATCCCATTATTTTTCGTCACGATCCTCTTCAATGACGGGTTTTTACGATCAGTCACACTTCCATACGCGTTGTGATTCGGCGGATGATTTTTCTCCGCTTTTCCGGTATGTGGTATCAATAGTGGATAGGGTACCTCTTGAAACACAAAACACTTGGGCTCCCTTGTGTATGGGAGCACCCACCACAGAAGCATCAATAATTTCCCCATTTTCGAATTCGCTTAGCTGCATCACAATGCATCCGCAACTGCGTAACTACACAGGACACTTTAGTAACCATGGCAGACAATTTTTACGAATTGAGAACATTGCACAAGTACCGTTCGTGGTCAAATACAACAGCTCAGTTTGCGGGGTTGGTTTATGTTCAAACGTGCGATCCTAGCGATGTTTCCATATTTCTGACCAACCACTGTACAGTGCACTTTTCTCTGGCAGGTCGGCTACACAACCGTTCACAGAAAAGTGGCGAGCTGCCTACGACTCAGCCACAACTGAGTTAAGGCTAGCAGCATCCACATTTGGCTAGGGGTATTTCATACATCCGCCTTACGTGACGCAAACTGTTCCTCAATGGACATCCATCTACAAAACGCAAGTCTAAATGGACACACAGCACGCCCGGGTTCCCGGGTTCGATTCCCGGCGGGGTCAGGGATTTTCTCTGTCTCGTGATGACTGGGTGTTGTGTGATGTCCTTACATTAGTTAGGTTTAAGTAGTTCTAAGTTCTAGGGGACTGATGACCATAGATGTTAAGTTCCATAGTGCTCAGAGCCACTTGAACCATTTGGACACACAACTCCACTCAGGTACGGTACCTCAGCACAGTGCGTCAACACCGTATCAGGACTCAACTACAGCCTTCGCCACCAAGAACCCAACTGGACGTTATACAAATGATGTCAGTCGTCATTTACTTGTTGTAGGAATATAGTAGTGTCAATAACAGAGAGGAGTTAGTGAAGGCTGCACTACACTGCCTCGCCCAATAATTATACTTCTAGAATGAGATTTTCACTCTGCAGCGGAGTGTGCGCTGATATGAAACTTCCTGGCAGATTAAAACTGTGTGCCCGACCGAGACTCGAACTCGGGACCATTGCCTTTCGCGGGCAAGTGCTCTACCAACTGAGCTACCGAAGCACGACTCACGCCCGGTACTCACAGCTTTACTTCTGCCAGTACCTCGTCTCCTACCTTCCAAACTTTACAGAAGCTCTCCTGCGAAACCTGCAGAACTAGCACTCCTGAAAGAAAGGATATTGCGGAGACATGGCTTAGCCACAGCCTGGGGGATGTTTCCAGAACGAGATTTTCACTCTGCAGCGGAGTGTGCGCTGATATGAAACTTCCTGGCAGATTAAAACTGTGTGCCCGACCGAGACTCGAACTCGGGACCATTGCCTTTCGCGGGCAAGTGCTCTACCAACTGAGCTACCGAAGCACGACTCACGCCCGGTACTCACAGCTTTACTTCTGCCAGTACCTCGTCTCCTACCTTCCAAACTTTACAGAAGCTCTCCTGCGAAACCTGCAGAACTAGCACTCCTGAAGGAAAGGATATTGCGGAGACATGGCTTAGCCACAGCCTGGGGGATGTTTCCAGAATGAGATTTTCACTCTGCAGCGGAGTGTGCGCTGATATGAAACTTCCTGGCAGATTAAAACTGTGTGCCCGACCGAGACTCGAACTCGGGACCATTGCCTTTCGCGGGCAAGTGCTCTACCAACTGAGCTACCGAAGTTTGGAAGGTAGGAGACGAGGTACTGGCAGATGTAAAGCTGTGAGTACCGGGCGTGAGTCGTGCTTCGGTAGCTCAGTTGGTAGAGCACTTGCCCGCGAAAGGCAATGGTCCCGAGTTCGAGTCTCGGTCGGGCACACAGTTTTAATCTGCCAGGAAGTTTCATATCAGCGCACACTCCGCTGCAGAGTGAAAATCTCGTTCTGGAAACATCCCCCAGGCTGTGGCTAAGCCATGTCTCCGCAATATCCTTTCTTTCAGGAGTGCTAGTTCTGCAGGTTTCGCAGGAGAGCTTCTGTAAAGTTTGGAAGGTAGGAGACGAGGTACTGGCAGAAGTAAAGCTGTGAGTACCGGGCGTGAGTCGTGCTTCGGTAGCTCAGTTGGTAGAGCACTTGCCCGCGAAAGGCAATGGTCCCGAGTTCGAGTCTCGGTCGGGCACACAGTTTTAATCTGCCACGAAGTTTAATTATACTTCTGTTGAGTAATGTAAAACTTCTATTACTAAATTAGTGCAAACTGTTTGATAATCTTTGTTACTATCATTTTTGTCATAGATGCTTATCCCTATTAGCTATTGTTAGGGATCTATATACTTGTGTATACCTCCCAATATCGTATCGTACATAGTGCGGCAACTCGGCATGGCATGGACGTAACAAGTTGGAGGTCTCTTGGAGAAATATTGAGCCATATTCCCTCTATGCACGTCGATAAATGAGAAAGTGTTGTCGGTGCACGATTTTGTGAACGAACTGATGTAAATGGTTCAAATGGCTCTGAGCACTATGGGACTCAACATCTTAGGTCATAAGTCCCCTAGATCTTAGAACTACTTAAACCTAACTAACCTAAGGACATCACACACGCCCATGCCCGAGGCAGGATTCGAACCTGCGACCGTAGCAGTCCCGCGGTTCCGGACTGCAGCACCAGAACCGCACGGCCACCGCGGCCGGCGAACTGATCTCTCTATGATGTTCCATAAATCTTTGCTTGGATTCAGGTCGAGCGATCTGGGTGACCTAATTATTCGCTGAAACTGTTCAGAATGTTCTTCAAACCAATCGCGAACAGTTGTGGCTCGATGACATGGCACATTGTCAACCATAATAATTCCACGGTTATTTGGGAACTTGAAGTCAGTGAACGGTTGCAAATGGTCTGCAAGTAGCCGAGCATAACCATTTTCAGTCGATGACTGGTTCAGTTTGATCAGAGGACACGGTCCCTTCAATGTAAACACAGCCCACACCACTATGGAGACACCACGAGCTTGCACAGTGTCTTACTGACCACTTCGGACCATGACCTCGTGGGGTCTGCGCCGCACTCCAACCCTGCCATCAACTCTTACCAACAGAAATCAGGACTCGTGACCAGGCCACAGTTTTCCAGTCGTCTAGGATCCAACCGCTATGTTAACGAGGCCTGGAGAGGCGCTGCAGTCTATGCCGTGTTGTTAGTGACGGCGCTTGTGTCTGTCATCTGCCGCCATAGGCTATTAACGCCAGATTTCGTCAAATTGCCCTAAGTGTCTGGTTCATCATAAGTCCGATACTGATTCCTGAAGTTATTTGAGGCAGTGTTCCTTGTCTGTTAGCACTGGCAACTCTGCGCAAACGACGCTGCTCTCGGTTGTCAACTGAAGGCCGTCGGCTACTGCGTTGACCGTGGCGAGAGGTAACGCCTGAAACTTGATATTCTCGGTAGATTCTTGACACTGTGGGTCTCATAATACTGAAATCCCTAACAAATGCCGAAACGGAATGTGCCAACTACGATTCGGAGTATTCCCGCCGTGAGGCCCTAATATGCGGGAAACAGTTTCACGTGGATCTCCTGAGAACAAATGACAGCTCCGCCAATACGGTCCCTTTTATCCTATGTGTACGCGACACTATCGGCATCGCTATATGTGCACATTGCTGTCCCATGACGCTTGTCACCTCAGTGCAGATACTCCATGCAAGAAAACGACACATTACAAAAAAATGGCTCTGAGCACTATGGGACTTAACAGCTGTGGTCATCAGTCCCCTAGAACTTAGAACTACTTAAACCTAACTAACCTAAGGACATCACAGACATCCATGCCCGAGGCAGGATTCGAACCTGCGACCGTAGCAGTCGCACGGTTCCGGACTGCGCGCCTAGAACCGCGAGACCACCGCGGCCGGCGACACATTACAGCAACTGCTTATGGTGGTAAGGGGTGGTCTTCCTGACAACTTTATCTGTTCGACGCCAGGTGCCTGCGAAAGTGCATATTCACATATTAGAAACCCTTACCCAACTTCCTTGGCGATTGCTCGTAACTCTTTAGTTTCTTTGGATCATTCACCATACGGTATGACGTATTGGATTTTATTCCAAAATTATCTCGAAGGAAGCTCATCAGATGAATTCTTGGTTATTAGAGGTGACGTTTCTGAAGAAGAGAAATTTGTTAACATCGAGTATAGATTTAAGTGTCAGGAACTCGTTTCTGAAAGTATTTGTATGGAGTGTAGTCATGTATGGAAGTGAAACATGGACGATAAATAGTTTAGACAAGAAGAGAATAGAAGCTTTCGAAATGTGGTGCTACAGAAGAATGCTGAAGATTAGATGGGTAGATCACATAACTAATGAGGAGCTATTGAATAGAATTGTGGAGAAGAGGAATTTGCGGCACAACTTGACTAGAAGAAGAGCTCGGTTGGTAGGACATGTTCAGAGGTATCAAGAGATCACCAATTTAGTACTGGAGGGCAGCGTGGAGGGTAAAAGTCGTAGAGGGAGACCAAGAGATGAATACATTAAGCAGATTCAGAAGGATGTAGGCTGCAGTAGGTACTGGGAGATGAAGAAGCTTGCACAAGATAGAGTATCATGGACAGCTGTATCAAACCAGTCTCGGGACTGAAGACCACGACGACACAGGTGACGTGAAGCAGTGCCTAAGCCTTTTCCGAAGTCTAGAAAGACTGACTTAATCTGTTCACCGACTTTGTCTCACGAATGTGGCGAATATATTCCACAAAAGTTTGTAAAATTCTTGTTGATTTGTCTAGACAAGTTTGTTTGCCACCCCCCCTCCCCCCCAGTAATATCAGGAGGTCTTAGCTTGGGATGTGTACAAGGACCTAGTAACAAAATTACGTTAGCGATATTGCTCTGGAACTGTCCACATCAATTTTTTTAAACCAATTAGTTTATAGGTTTAGTGGAGAACAACTTGTGCACGTCACACTGTATAAGTACTTAGGATAATACTAAGAAGAAAAATGAAGCAGGACTCAGATGTAAGATCTCTTTCAGGAGAAGTGGATGGGGACTTAGGTTTGCAGCAAGGGTTCTGGGAAAAATAATACACCTCTATAGGAAGTCTTATAAATGTCGCTAGCGGCGTCAATTCTGAAGCATTGTTCCAGTGTTAAGAATCAATTGCACACGATGACACGCATTGAAGGAAGTATCAGATCAGCTGCTATGACATTAACACGTCGGCATAGCCTGTACGGGAGTTTAACAAGAATTCTTGGAAAACTGAAACGTAAATCTTGGGAAGAATATCGATGCATTTCTCGGAAAATCTCATTTTGGAAAATTTAGGGAAACTTTCTTCGAAGTACAGAGTAAGAGTACAGTGTTGACACCATCGTGCTTTTCGACTTGTGGTCACGAGTGTGAGAAGTGAGAGATCACGGTGCATACGGAGGCCTATAGATACTATGTTTTCCTTCTCTCAATATGCAAGTGGTATACTGTAGAGAATCTGTAACAGTGGTACGACGTTCCTTCGGCCACGCACTTCACAGTGCCTACTGGAGCGAGTATGTGGATGTTCTAGAGGACTGACACAGCAATCAAAGGTCCCCTGCACAGGCTCGTATACCAAGAGTTCTTACATATTCCTGAATTATTCTCAGTAACTGCAGATGCTTATATATTTCATTTCGCTTGATAGAGGTAAAAGTAATGAAAAAGCTTCGAGTACTTTTTAGAATGACGAGACGTTAGAGCTGAACGTTGAATCGATGTCTAGGTCAACAGGGACGTAGGACAAGCTGAATCAAGAAGGAACGGAGAATGAAGCGGGTGGTGTCTCAACATCAAATTAATTTCGACTTTCTCTAAGACTCCAGCAATCGGTAGGCTGTACTCTGAACATGTAGTAAGAAAACCAGTGTTTCTAATTTGCCTATATTATTGATCGTTTTATACGGAAGCCATTTCGGCTGAAGATTTTATGAGCAATAGGAGAGTGATCTTTAAAATGTAGAGAACGTGCAGTAGTACTTTCGTAATAAGGATAATTTAGCCGAAGTTAAGATACACGAAATTTTGAAAAGCAAGTTTACATTCATAAATATGCTTCCCGATGGCTACTTGTGAGAGAAGTTATCATTTTCGTTTGCCACATTTTCTGCGTCAAGGGTTAGGTGGGCGTCTGTCGCTCTTAAACACAAATTATTGATAATTTAACTAACTCCCATGTAGATTTCTTCTTATAATACATTATCACGCCAGTCTTTTTAACTTTCCTCCAAGAAGTACGTTCTTAAATGAACAAGGTTAGAAGACACTTGAAAACACTTACCTTCATCCTTACAGCCCACATCGTTGAACTTACATCTGATCCTACGTGCCGAGTAGTATATGTGACACAAATATCGTAATAAATGCAGCAAACATCTTCGCTGAGTGTATCTCTTCAACCATTAAATTTCGTGTAACTAGATGGCCGGTTCAACGTCTCTGAATTGGACACCACTTGGGCGACTTCTGTGTCTCTAACGTACCTCCGTTATCGAATTGGGGGAAGGGGACCAGCAGTTTAATGTGGAATCCGAACCACTTATTCATAGCCAATTCTTATATCGTTCAGATGTGAGTGCGAGATTAAAGGCAAAAATTTCCGTGGACTGAGTGGGAAATTTGGTGCACAGATATGATAAGGTGTATGTGTCGATGGCTATAGTAGATTTTATCCTTTTCTTGTTTGGTTAGTTTCGATGGTCAATAAACGGAAACTGATGCTGCTAGAATTTTACCGGTTGTAGCGTGACCACTATCGTATGGCGGAGCCCAATAAACTAACGACGCTGTCACAACTATCGGCATAGACTATGACCAGTGCTGACAATACAGTTACATCAGCGACGCCCCACTGATACTGTAAGAACTGCCGCTACGAGTTGGGTAATTACCACATCACGTGACAGGCGGGGGACTAGTGTCATAATAACGGGGACACAACAGAAAGACAGAACTAGGATGGCGTTGTGACCAGATTACTTCGCGCTTACACTGTAGACTCGCTTGGGGCTACGTGATGCGAATCAATGCTTTGAGACAAGTACGCACCAGGACATTTGACCCCTCAGTTACAAATTTATGCGTGCAGTGTGGCAACAGCAAGCTACGGGTTCACATGGCTCCACAGGGCAACACCACAAAACTTGACCTCCACTAAATGCATGTCTACGGCTGGCTCTGAGTTCGATGTCACGTATTTAACGGCTTCTTCAGCAGTGGCCACTTGCGGTCCAGAGTCAAACTAGAGGGCGTGCACACAGCCCTCACGAATGCCATCACACTGCCAATGATTGTGACAAATGAACCACAAAAACTACAGCCCCTCACAATGCATATACACCGATGGAAAAAAGTCGCAACATCAACAACGAGTTGTGGTGTACAATGTAAAGTTGGTAGGCGTGTTCCTACACTACTGGCCATTAAAATTGCTACACCAAGAAGAAATGCAGATGATAAACGGGTATTCATTGGACAAATATATTAAACTACAACTGACATTTGATTACGTTTTCACGCAATTTGGTTGCATAGATCATGAGAAATCAGTACCCAGAACAATCACCTCTGGCCGTAATAACGGCCTTGAAGCGCCTGGGCATTGAGTCAAACAGAACTTGGATGGAGTGTACAGGTACAGCTGCCCATGCAGCTTCAACACGATACCACAGTTCATCAAGAGTAGTGACTGGCGTATTGTGACGAGCCAGTTGATCGCCCACAATTAACTAGACGTTTGCAATTGATGAGAGATCTTGGGAATGTGCTGGCCACGGCAGCAGTCGAACACTTTCCGTATCCAGAAAGGCCCGTACGGTACCTCCAACATGAGGTCGTACATTGTCCAGCTGAAATGTAGGTTTTCGCAGGGATCGAATGAAGGGTAGAGCCATGGGTCGTAACACATCTGAAACGTAACGGTCCACTGTCAAAAGTGCCGCGAATACGAACAAGAGCTGACCAATGGCACTTCATACCGTCACGCCGGGTGATACGTCAGTATGGCGATGACGAATACACGCTTACAATGTGCGTTCACCGCAATGTCGCCAAACACGGATGCGACCATCATGATGCTGTAAACAGAAAAAAATGACGTTTTGCCATTCGTGCACCCAGGTTCGTCGTTGAGTACACCTGCGCAGGCGCTCCTGTCTGTGATGCAGCGTCAAGGGTAACCGCAGCCATGGTCTCCGAGCTGATAGTCCATGCTGCTGTAAACGTCGTCGAACTGTTCGTGCAGATGGTTGTTGTCTTGCAAACGTCCCAATCTGTTGACTCAGGGATCGAGGCGTGGCTGCACGATCCGCTACAGCCATGCGGATAACATGCCTGTCATCTGGACTGCTAGTGATACGAGGCCGTTGGGATCCAGCACGGCGTTCCGTATTACCCTCCTGAACCCACTGATTCCATATTCTGCTAACAGTCATTGGATCTTGACCAACGCGAGCAGCAGTGTCGCGATACGATAAATCGCAATCGCGATAGGCTACAATCCGAACTTTTTCAAAGTCGGAAACGTGATGGTACGCATTTCTCCTCCTTACACGAGGCATGACAACAACGTATCACCAGGCAACGCCGGTCAACTGTTGTTTGTACATGAGAAATCGGTTGGAAACTTTCCTCGTGTCAGCACGTTGTAGGTGTCGCCACCGGCGCCAACCTTGTGTGATTGCTCTGAAAAGCTACTCATTTGCGTATCACAGCATCTTCTTCCTGTCGGTTAAATTTCGTATCTGTAGCACGTCATCTTCGTGGTGTAGGAATTTTAATGGCCAGTAGTGTACATCTGAGTGATTATTCAGATTGCACGCCTGTCGCGTATTATTGGCGCTAGTAGCTTCACAATCTAGTGCAGATTTGGTTGGCGTTACATACAAACTGTAACGCTCGTGAGCGTTTGTTACGTTTGGACTGGCTGTGGTGAGTTGAAGTTCGTCAAGAATGCCTTTAAGCCATAAAAATGGCCATTATCAGCACATCACTGAGTTTGACCGAGGTCGTGTAATAGGGTTACAAGAAGCTGGAGATGCCTTCAGTGACACTGAAGAGAGACTTGGAAAGAGTTGGCAGGAATGTAGCCACTGTAGATGGTTCTTGGTGGCGGTTGCCACTGTAGAGTCGCAAGAAGATCGATCTCCGAACGGCCATGTGGCACTACTGAGGGGGAAGACCATCGTGTTCGGTATACGTCTCTGGCGCATCGTACTGCATTCGCAGGACCAATTTGTGCAGCAATTGGCAACACAATGAAACAACAAACTTTTACCAGTAGGTTACTTCAAAGACAGCTCCGAGCCAGACTCCCTGCAGACCACCGCATGTTTGCGACTTCAGTGGTGCTAAGCGAGAGCTCACTGATAGCACGGTGGAGGTCTGTTTTGTTTTCTGATGAAAGCTGGTTCTGCCCTGGTGCCAGTGACAGCCGTGTGTTGGCTAGGAGGAGGCCAGCTGAGAGCCTGCAACCAACTGGTCTGCATGCTAGAGACATTCGTGCTACACCTGGAGGTATGGTTATGACCCGCAGTGCGATTTCGTAAGGCAGCAGGGGCACTGTAGTGCTAATCACACATTCCATGTGTTAAAATGCGTATGTCAATTTGGTACTTCGACCTGTTGTGCTGCCATTCATGAACAGCGATCCAGGGGGTGTCTTCCAGACGGATAACGCTCGCACGCAACATATTCTACAGAGCATGGACAAGTTGCCTTCACCTGATCCATCAACACATCTGTCTCTAATCGAGCACAAACAGTAAATCGTTTGACGACTACTCCAGCGTCATCCACAGATAGCAATTACCTCTCTATATTGGCCGACCAAGTGTAAGAGGAATGGAACTTCTTACCACAGACTGACATCCGGCAACTGTACAACACAATGCATGCACCTTTGCAAGTATCATTAAATATTCTGGCGGCTACACCAGCCATGCATCGCGGTGTAGCTTGTTGTCCAGGTTTCGAGAGGGTGCGTTTCTGGATGAGGTATCGAATATATTGCTTCCCCCTACTATACCTCCCGAGGAGATCACGAATGTAAAATTAGAAAGATTCGAGCGCGCACGGAGGTTTTCCGGCAGTCGTTTTTCCCGCGAACCATACGCGACTGGAACAGGAAAGGGAGGTAATGACAGTGGCACGTAAAGTCCCCTACGCCACACACCGTTGGGCGGCTTGCGGAGTATAAATGTAGATGTAGATGTATTAATGTACCAGCATTTCACTTTTACAATGGTGTATCTCGCGTTTGAGTTAAACAGTGATCTTGCAACATTAAGCGCTAAAATATGTTACGTAGACAATTTATTGGCGAAGTTTTATTGCCCTACATTAATTATTGTTTGGTGTTGTGATTTTTTACTGTCAGCGTCTGTGAGACTTTCATTTGTCACCCTAATTCATTACGACTGCATTCGTAGTTGCGATCGACAATGGAATAACACGGCTGTCAGGGTTGTCACTGTTAGCCCTCACTTCCTGTCCAACCGGGCAGCACGTGGCCAACTAGCCGCTCCGCTGACCAGCGATCTGAAAAAGCGGAAGGCGCCGCGGCACGTGCTGGCTAACGAGGCCGCTGCTCGCGTGACGTCACTCCACTTCCCCCTCCAGGCGCCAGCACTGTGCACGGACTGACCCCACCACGCTTCTCGTTACTCGCGTAGCAGACCCTCCAATAACTGACTGGCAAGATCGAATGAAAGGGACACAAAGGGTCACTGCTACTTGTTGAAGAATTCCGCGCTTTCTCCTTTCTTATACGGTTAGCACTTACAATTTAAAAATGGTTCAAATGGCTCTAAGCACTATGGGACAACATCTGAGGTCATCAGTCCCCTAGACGTAGAACTACTTAAACCTAACTAACCTAAGGACATCACACACATCCATGCCCGAGGCAGGATTCGAACCTGCGACTGTAGTAGCAGCGCGGTTCCGGACTGAAGCGCCTAGAACCGCTCGACCACAGCGGCCGGCTCCAGTTTAAAGACTTCATAAGACCCTAAAGTGCGAAATCTTAGTCTCTGACAACGAACACGACGTAATTCGACACTCTGTTTCGCAAAGTGATGTTCTCAGCAACCCATTTTACCAGAAATATGCTGTAGGAAGTGTGCTGGCGTAACCTGTCACCGGCACACCGTTCGGCAAAGATGTAGCGCGAAGACCGAGAGTAGGAGCTCAGGCAAGAGCGCCTATCACGAGATAGGCGAGAAACAGACTCGCAAGCAATATGCCGCCAACGTCTTCTGGACAACAAGTATTTAGGCAGCCGCCGCTGACCGGAGGGCTCAGTCACTCAGTCACTAGCTCAGTAATTCAGTCTCTGATGTATTCACTCACTGTCACTCGCATTCTAATTTGGCGTCTGTCACTCATTTGCAGAGCGGGCTTAGGTTACGACAAAACATGGTGGGATCAGATTAGTTGTAATATCAAGATAACGATATTGTCAGCCAGAGGACTATAGTTGAAGAACTTCTACCACAATGTGTAGACCTTGTTAAATTTAGGCAGTAGCTATATTTTCGTGTGCCGGCCGCGGTGGTCTCGCGGTTCTAGGCGCTCAGTCCGGAACCGCGCGACTGCTACGGTCGCAGGTTCGAATCCGGCCTCGGGCATGGATGTGTGTGATGTCCTTAGGTTAGTTAGGTTTAAGTATTTGTAAGTTCTAGGGGACTGATGACCACAGATGTTAAGTCCCATAGTGCTCAGAGCCATTTGAACCATTTTTATATTTTCGCGTAAATAAAGAACCTTATTAATCTACTTGTGCATTAGTGTTGTAGAAAGTGGTTGCCAGCCACCCTCAACTCCCTTGTTTCCTACGCTACAAGTCACTACAGTGGCGACAAGAATCCTACATTCAGAGAGAGAAAACCACTATTGAAACGAATATTTTAGTATTGGCTCCATGTAAACACAACAGCAACATACGTTACTTCACTATACGCGTCTTTTCCAGAGCGTTCGAATGATGGTAAGAAAAGTACAGCGTCCCATTAAAAAAAATGTACTTGCCACATTATCTCGGTCAATATAAACGTTGTGATTATTGTGCATGTACCAACGAATGTGCCCCATAGTCCTCTATGATTCGCCGAAAGCCGCATGCCCATACGTGGAATCGCCCGGGGAATAAAGAGGGTGTTACGTCTTACAGGACTCACCCTGTATACTGTCATATTTTGTAAACAAATTTACAAATTATATTTGTCTATTAAATGTTACGACAGTGAAAGGACCTCTGACAACTGGAGACAGTGCCACAAGTTCCTCCAAAAAATCGTAACACAGCGCAAACACACACAAGTCATACTAACATATGTAAATCCACCTGATGATGGAGGTTTAAACCTATGAAACGCGTTGTGGAGATAAATAAACAGTGACGTGTGACAGTAAACTCGTTGTTTCATTTGATGTCGATAGCAGATACGGAAAAGCCTAATCTAAAATGTTTAAAGCATGTTTTTACTGACATCTGTGAGCAAGTGATTGTTTCGTTTACAAGCGGCTTCCGAGGACCACTCCTACAAACAATAAACGCTGATGTTATCATAGCCTAAACCATCGGCCAAACACAGATATGGAAATTCCAGTCGGTTCCAAAAGAAAAACAAAATGGTTCAAATGGCTCTGAGCACTATGGGACTTAACTTCTGGGGTCATCAGTCCCCTAGAACTTCGAACTACTTAAACCTAACTAACCTAAGGACATCACACACATAAATGCCCGAGGCAGGATTCGAACGTGCGACCGTAGTGGTCGCGAGGTGCCAGACTGTGGCGCCTAGAACCGCTCGGCCACTCCGGCCGGCCAGTCGATTCCAGATAGCATTGGATGCTTGATGTTGTCGAATCAGGTCAGTCCGCATTCACAGATAGGATACGTGCGACTGTATAGGTGATATGATTTTAACAATTTCTTAGTCACACGTGTACACAGTTCCCCTCCTTATATATTAAATACCTACCATGATCCCATATGTGCAGTGCCAGATTTCAAACACCCATGGTCCTGGTTACAGCTTTATATGTGGGGCGTTCAATAAATAATACATCGTTTTTTTCTGAAAGCAGTTTGGTTTTATTCAGGATTCCAAGACATCATATTAATCTCCACTCTTCTGGCTGCAAAATCCTATTTTTCAACACAATCTCCGTTCGATGTGACGGCCTGACGTCACCTTAATGGGAGCGTCTGAATGCCACATGGTACCAGCCCACTGGTCGACGACGGAGCCAAGGTCTTGCCGCATCAATAACCTCGCCATCATCCACGTACTGCTTCGCATGGAGTGACTCCTTCACTGGGCCAAAGAGATGGAAGTCGGTAAGGTACGGGATCCGGGCTGCAAGGAGTATGAGGAAGAACAGTCCAATGAAGTTTTGTGAGCTGCTCTCCAGTGCACAAACTGTCAGCACTGCAACGTCCAGTAGCAGCTTGATGTTTGATTATAGTCTAACGATCACCTCGAATGAGAGTGTCCGCACGTTCCGACCTTGCATGAGTCACAGTTGTATACTACCGGACTGCGCGAGAGAGATTGGACAGGTATGCGCGACGTTGTTGGGATGACGACAGACGCTTCGCCCAACGAGTCACCGTGCTTTCTTTCACTGCCAGGTGAAGCGCCTATGGATATCTGCGACGCTCTGGTTTTTCCGCCGTATGAAACCCAGTGACAGCGCTCTGCTTCGTACGTATCTCCGTTACAGAGGCCATTTTGAAGGCTATGGACAGTGCCGTCAGCTACCACAACTTCATGGAACTATAGTAAGTGAAGCGACAATAAACCACGATGCCCCACCACTAATTTCGCATTTTTTCAACGGAAACTGGACGGGAAAAAATGTGATGCATTGCTTATCAAACGCCGCTCGGATAGTTTTATAGTTCGGCTATACTACTGGCAACAAAGCACACTCTAACATGCGTCTAATTTAAAACAATTGTGTGTTCTAAAGGAAATTGAACCTTTATCTGCTATCATGGACTTAGCAGCACCCTCGATACAGCCCAGGTATCCTTCGGGTTGCTTACACGGAATCTTTATTTTTGTCCCACTGTAAACTGGCCATAGTTTCCTCATCCCTGTATACGTCTAATGTCTTCCTTCCATCTCATGCGCTAACGGTGCTCTTCTTTGCTCTCTATTCCTCTGACCGGTGAACTATTTCTCCAAATGGTTCAAATGGCTCTGAGCACTATGCGACTTAACTTCTAAGGTCATCAGTCGCCTAGAACTTAGAACCAATTAAACCTAACTAACCTAAAGACATCACACACATCCATGCCTAAGGCAGGATTCGAACCTGCGACCGTAGCGGTCGCTCAGCTCCAGACTGTATCGCCCAGAACCGCACGGCCACTCCGGCCAGCGAACTTTTTCTCCACACAGATCGCTTCTCCTGCTATACGTTTCTGTTAGTTGCTATTACTCACATTTTACAAGAACGTAAGGAGAAAACTAATTAACATAAAGTTAGTAAGAAAGACATGGCTTGTATTGGAATAAATATTGTCATTATTATCGTAATCGCTATGGTTACTAGTGTTATTATCAATATCATCATTATTATCGTTACACATTGAAGGACCAAAGAAACTGGTTTAGCCATGCGTATTCAAATACACAAATACGAGGGTTGGAACTTGCAATTATTTGTTCCCAAACGATACAAAAGAAATACATGTATGCACCTACTATTGTTCAAAGTAGTCACCTTCGTTGTGTACGCCCCGTTGCCAGCGATGTGGAAGGCGTAGTATACCGTTAGCAGAGGCTGTTCTGCAGATGGTGCGAATGGAGCGGTCTACTACCTGTCGAATCTCTGGAACAGTTCTGAAGTGAATGCCACGAAGCGGTGCCTTCTTCTTAGGAATCAAATCAAAGTCACAAGGACTAAGACCGGGGAGTATGGTGGATGGTACACTTCGTCCCAGTCCACCGACCGAACAGAACAGCCACAGCTTGCTCTGTATGCGCCCGCGTATTGTCTTGCAAAATGCTGGTCGCAGGTGACGCTCCAAAAACGAACAGTAATACTATGCACTGACGGTCTGCCGTGGAGGAACGTAATGCGTTAGGGTAACACCATCACAGTCGTACACGAGAATCACCATAACCTTCATCATACTGGGGCTGTGGAGCATCACCAGCGACCAGATTTGTTAAACAAGCTGCGACACTTTCTGCGCAACCCACCCATCGTTTTCCACGACAATGGGCGGACGCATGCAGCGCAAGCTGTGGCTGCTCTGTTCGGTCTATGAGACTGTGACGTACTGCACCAGCCACCATACTCCCCGTATTTAAGTCTTTGTGACTTTGATTTGTTTCCTAAGATGGAGGAAGAACTTCGTGGCATTCGCTTCAGAACTATTCCAGAGATTAGACAGGCAGTAGACCGCTCCATTCGTACCATCAACAGAACAGGCTCTCCTAACAGTGTACTACGCCTTCCACAATGCTGGCTACGGGTTCTACACAACGAAGGTGACTACTTTGAAGGACAGTAACATGTGCAAACATGTAACTCTTTTGTATCGGTTGTGAAGAAATAGTTGCTACTATTAAAGTTCCAGCCATCGTATGTAAAAGGTAGAACAAGGCGCTGCCGTCAGCAACGCATATATGAGACGAAACGTGTCTGGGGCAGCTGTTTGTTTGGCTACTGCTGCTACAATGGAGGATATCCAGATTTAAATGAGTTTCAAAGTGGTGTTACAGTCGGTGCACAAGCGATGGGTCAAGCATCTCCGAGGCAGCGATGAAGTGCGATATTTCCCGTACGACCATTTCGCGAGTGTCCCGTGAATATCAGGAATACGGTAAAACGTCAAATTTCCGGCATCGCTGCGGCCGGAAAAATATCCTGGAAGAACGGGACCAACGACGACTCAGGAGAATCCTTCAAATTCACAGAGGTACAACCCTTCCACAATTTGCTGCAGATTTCAATGCTGGGTCATCAGCAAGTGTCATCGTGTGAACCATTCAAGTAACATCATCGATATGGGCTTTGGGAGCCCAAGAGCCACTTGTGTACCCTCGATGAGTGCACGACACAGAGCTTTAGGCCTCGCTTGGACCCGTCAACACCTATATTGGACTATTGATTGCTGGACACATGTTGCCAGGTCGGACGAGTCCCGTTTCAAATTGTATCGAGCGGATGGACGTGTAAGGGAATTGAGACAACCTCATGAATCCATGGACGCTGCATGTCAGCAGGCGACTGTTGAAGCTGGTGCAGCCTCTGTAATGATGTGCGGCGTGTGCAGTTTTACTGATAAGGGACTCCTGATACGTCTAGATACGAATCAGACAGCTGGCACGTACGTAAGCGTCCTGTCTGATCACCTGCATACATTCATTTTTCTTTCTTGTTGCAATAATTTACCAACAGCCATATGATTTGTAGAAGTTTATTTTATTTCATGAAGTTGTATGTGCTGCTACCAGTTTCGGCATTACACTGATGCCATCTTCAGGCCCCATTCGTCATAGTTGTAAAATCGCTATACACGGAAGGAGCAATATAAGTAGATCAGTGAATCAATAGTCCTGCAACAGCTCCTGGTGGCCAGGCGTGTGACGAGTGGGGCCTGAAGATGGCATCAATGTAATGCCGAAACTGGTAGCAGCACATAGAAGTTCATAAAATAAAATAAACTTCTACAAATCATACGGCTCTTGGTAAAGTATTGCATCAACAAGTCCATGCGAGCCGTCGTCCCACGATCCATAATGGATCAATGAAGATTGCATCCATTCATGTCCATTCTGCGTTCCGACGGACTAGGGAAATTCCAACAGGCCAATATGACACACCACGCGTCCAGAATTTCTACAGAGTGGTTCTAGGAACACTCTGACGTGTTTAAACCCCTGCTCTGGCCACCGAACTCCACAGACGTGAACATTATTGAGCATATCTGGGATGTCTTGCAAGTGCTGTTCAGAAGAGATCCACTTCCCCTACGGATTTATGGACAGCCCTGCAGTGAATTTTAAAATTTTCCCGGCGAATTGACTGTTGAAACAAATTTCGGGCTTGCAGCCGGTCGTCGTTCAATACTTCGCACGATATTTCAACTGGGCTCCTGCCAGTCATCTTCAGGTGAGCCGTCGCAGACTGGCGGAAACGTCCTCCGTTCCGCAGTATACAGGGTGTTACAAAAAAGGTACGGCCAAACTTTCAGGAAACATTCCTCACACACAAATAAAGAAAAGATGTTATGTGGACATGTGTCCGGAAACGCTTAATTTCCATGTTAGAGCTCGTTTTAGTTTCGTTCTTCCACCTACGCTCAATGGAGCACGTTATCATGATTTCCTACGGGATACTCTACCTGTGCTGCTAGAACATGTGCCTTTACAAGTACGACACAACATGTGGTTCATGCACGATGGAGCTCCTGCACATTTCAGTCGAAGTGTTCGTACGCTTCTCAACAACAGATTCGGTGACCGATGGATTGGTAGAGGCGAACCAATTCCATGGCCTCCACGCTCTCCTGACCTCAACCCTCTTGACTTTCATTTATGGGGGCATTTGAAAGCTCTTGTCTACGCAACCACGGTACCAAATGTAGAGACTCTTCGTGCTCGTATTGTGGACGGCTGTGATACAATACGCCATTCTGCAGGGCTGCATCAGCGCAGTAGAGATTCCATGCGACGGAGGGTGGATGCATGTATCGTCGCTAACGGAGGACATTTTGAACATTTCCTGTAACATAGTGTTTGAAGTCACGCTGGTACGTTCTGTTGCTGTGTGTTTACATTCCATGATTAATGTGATTTGAAGAGAAGTAATAAAACGAGCTCTAACATGGAAAGTAAGCGTTTCCAGACACATGTCCACATAACATTTTTTTTTTTTTGTGTGTGAGGAATGTTTCCTGAAAGTTTGGCCGTACCTTTTTGTAACGCCCTGTATAGGGTACTGTAACTATTCTGCGCATGTGTCATCTATCAAGTTTTCGACGCATGCGCAGAATAGTTACAGTACGCTATATACTGTGGAACGGGGGACGTTTTCGCCAGTCTGCGACGGCTCACCTGAAGATGACTGGCAGGTGCCCAGTTGAAATATCTTGCGAAGTATTGAACGACGACCGGCTGCAAGCCCGAAATTTGTTTGAACAACCCTGCAGTATTCATTGTGCCAATTCCCTCCAGCAGTACTTCAGACATTAGTCGAGTAAATGCCACGTCGTGTGGCGGCACTTATGCGTTCCCACGGGGTCCCTTCACGATATTAGGCAGGTGCACCACTTTATTTGACTCTTCAGTGTACATTGCTCATGCACTAGAGAAATTTTAATGGCGCGTCAATACGAATTTCTGGTCAGGTGTAAGAGGGTGCCTGAAGGCTTACCTGCAGGAATGGCTAAATAAATTTGTTCCTGCAAATGGTCTGTGCTTTCTGGGGGGAATGTTTCCGAAAATGTCTCAAAGCCGCTCCTTACACTGCTCCTCTCTGTGATATTCTTATAGTCGCCGTGCTGATTTATCTAACAACACTTCAGTGGAACGACAGGTTTCACGACCCAGTTTGTATTTCGCACGTGACATAGTGTCGCACTCTGGCGCGGCAGCTGCAGATACGGCAACACGCAGCAGGAGTGCCGGTGTAGGGTGTCGGGCCGCGGTGGTACGGGTCCGCGCCGCCCCCGCCTCCGAGGGGCATATATCAGGGCCACAGCGCAACGCAGCCCAGTCCGTGCCATTCCCAGGCGCCGTCAAGGTAATCCCGCCAGCTCCGGCGCCGCGAGATAAATGGCGCGGCAACTCCTATTACATTCCAGATATGACGCAGCTGGCGCCAGTGGAATGCACCGCGCTAGCGCCTGTACGAGACGAGGTGCGGGGCGGCCGCCGCACTCGCTTCTGGGATAGGGCCCGGGGCCCTACACTGACCTGCATAGTTCCTAGCTTGCTCGCCGCCACTTTGGATTCCACGGTCGTCCAGTTTCCCTGTGGTGCGCTACGTAACTATCGTCTTGTAGGCGATCACTCGACATAGTACTTGGGTTAACATGAGACGTCCCTGCAGGCATCCAGATCAGTCGCAAGTTATCCCTTGTCGTTTTAGGAAGGCAGGCGTGTTACGCCACCTACAACCACAGAAATATCACCTGGTGAACGTCTATCATTTTCAAGGCACAAACGATACGAGAGATAGCCGATCATTGGCATTTAAACCATCGGTTTATAAAGCTTCACAAAGAAGAAATGGTGTACACTACCATTTCTAGGTCAGGTATCACAGATTGTAGCCAAAGCACTGAAATCCTGCAAGTATATGGTTTCCTACTATGTCAGGAACACGACAGCCTAGTGTGTTTTTAATAGCAAAGACAAGATCCAGTTATTAGCCAACAGTGGGGTATACAAAATCACCTGTTCTGATTGTGACAAATTTTTCATTGGTCAGTCAGGCAGACACATACCAACTAGGCTGGCTGAACATGAACGCGGCTGGAGGTTGCAGAATTCAGACTCTGCATTTGCTGAGCACGTACTGAGTGAGGGTCACAACTACCAGCCAGTGTCCCATGTACTTTACTTAGCAAACAAAGGCCATAAAGTCAACCTGCTCGAAGCCCTGGAAATTAACAAACATCTTGCTCACAGTCCAGATCTCATCCTAAATGACCAGACACAACTCAACACTTCCCCTGTCCTAAACTTCATATAACCATCTTTGTTGTTCATTACCTCCCACACACTCTCTTCCTACATATTCCCATTTTCCTGTATTCATTAAGTTGTTTTGTTTTGTTGAAGTTGTCTTTGTATTCCACATACACTGTAGTTTCTATAGTTAAGGCTTTCCAGAATGATATTTTCAGTCTGCAGCGGAGTGTGCGCTGATATGACACTTTCTGGCAGATTAAAACTGTGTGCCCGACCGAGACTCGAACTCGGGACCTTTGGTAGAGCACTTGCCCGCGAAAGGCAAAGGTCCCGAGTTCGAGTCTCGGTCGGGCACACAGTTTTAATCTGCCAGGAAGTTTCAGTTAAGGCTTTCTTTTAACTGGTACTTGTATTACTGTCCATGTTTAACACCCCTTGTAGTTGTCTCATCAAATACTGTTCATATTTTACTTTACTTATTTATTTAATGAAAACTATTTCACAGCCACTGCTTTGATTATAATGTTAATGTTAAAATGCAGTACCACCACACACTTAGCATGTAGGTTCCCTCAAACGCCTCCATTTTCCTGCATTTATTTATTTCTGTTTATCTTACTGATATTGCTTAAGTTCCTTATGTATTCTGTATTTACATTGATAACTGTCTCTTCTTTTAATTTGTTGTGTATCACTCTCCATATTTCACACCTCCTGATGAAGCCTTGTCTAGTACTAATTTTATTTTATTTTATTACTTTCAGTTATTAATAGAAACTGTTATGTAGGCATGCTATTCCTATTTTGTTCTAAAGGTTGTCCTATCTACTCCATTGTTATTCATGTACAGTTCAGTCTTTACTTTTTCGTTGGAAAGATGTGACTTACTGTATGTTTCTTCATCTCTCTAGATGTGTTGCTTCCCTTCCAGTGTTGTCTGCTAACATTTAACTTCTTTGGTGATAATACTCAGTAAATTTCTGAAGATGGCCTTGTAAGCCGAAAACCGGTTTACAATAAAAGTAATATTGTAGAACAAAAGCAAACTGGTGCTTTTCATTAATTAAAACCATGCCAAATTTAAAGGACCGCAAAATCTCCAAGTCCGGTGATCTTTTACAAAAGCTTGAAGTTTAGCGTGAACATCAATGCGACATGCTAATAATAGTTTCCCCAACGAAACGTTGTCTCGAAACCTCGCAGAAAATCCAAAGAAATTCTGGTCGTATATAAAGTAGCTGGAGGCAAGACACAATCAATGCCTTCTCTGCGCGATAGCCATGCAAATACTATCTATGGCAGTGCTGGAAAAGCAGAGTTACTAAAGACAGCCTTTCGATATTCCTTCACCGAAGATGACGAGGTAAATATTACAGAGTTCGGACCAAGAACAGCTGCCAACGTCGTAGAAGCAGATATGCTAGTAGTTGTGAAACAACTTAAATCACTTGACAAAAGCAAGTCTTCTGGTCCAGACTGGATACCAGGTACGTTCCCCTCAGAGTATGCTGATGCGATAGCTCAGTACTAAACCGTCATGTACAACCGCTCACTCAAAAATGGTTCAAATGGCTCTGAGCACTATGGGGCTGAACATCTGAGGTCATCAGTCCCCTAGAACTTAGAACTACTTAAACCTAACTAACCTAAGGACATCACACACATCCATTCCCAAGGCAGGATTCGAACCTGAGATCGTAGCGGTCGCGCGGTTGCAGACTGAAGCGGCTAGAACCGCTCGGCCACACCGGCCAGCCTCACTCGAGGAAAGATCCCACCCAAAGACTGGAGAGCTGCACAGGTCACACCAATATTCAAGAAAGGTAGTAGGAGTAATCCACTACCGGCCTACATCATTAACGTCGATATGCAGCAGAATTTTGGAATTTATATTGTGTTCAAACATTACAAATATCCTCGAAGAGAAGAGTCTACTGACACGCAGTCAACACAGATTTAGAAAACACTGTTGCTGTGAAACAGAACTAGCTCTTTACTCGCATGAAGTGTTGAGTGCTACTGACAAGGGATTTCAAATTGACTCCATATTTCTAGATTTCCTAAAGGCTTTTGACACCGTACCACACAAGCGGCTTGTTGTGAAATTGCGTCCTTATGAATTATCGTCTCAATTATGTGACTGGATTCGTGATTTCCTGTCAGAGAAGTCACATTTCGTAGTAATTGATGTAAAGTCATCTAGTTAAAACAGTAGTGATTTCTGGCGTTAGTCAAGGAAGTATGAGAGGCACTCTGCTGTTCCTTACGTATATCAACAATTTAGGGAACAATTTGAGCAGCAGTCCTAGGTTATTTGCATATGATGCTGTCGTTAATCGTCATATAAATCCATCAGAAGATCAAAAAAAATTGCAAAACGTTTCAAGGAAAGATATCTGTACGGCGCGAAAATTATCAGTTGATTCTACAAAATGAAAAGAGTGAGGTCATCCACATGAGTGCTAAAAGCAATCCCTTGAACTTCGGTTACACGGTAAATCAGTCAAATTTAAACGGTGTAAATTCAACTAAACACCTTGGAATTACAGTTACGAACCATTTAAATTGGAAGGAACACGTAGAAAATGCTGTGAGGAAAGCAAACCAATGATTGTGTTTCATTGTCATGACACATAGAATATGTAACAGATCTACTAAAGGAACTGCCTACACCATGCTTGTTCGTCCTCTTCTAGAATATTGCTGCTGGGTGTGGGATCCTTACCAGATAGGACTGACGAAGTACATTGAGAAAGTTCAAAGAAGGACAGCACGTTATGTATTATCGTGAAATAGGAAAGAGAGTGTCACGCCATTAAAACAAATGCGTTTTTCGTTGCGGTGGAATCTTCTCACGAAATTTCAATCACCAACTTTCTCCTCTGAATGGGAAAATATTTGTTGACGCCGACCTACACAGAAAGAAACGATCATCGTAATGAAATGAGGGAAATCAGACCTCCCACGGAAGGCTATAGGTCTTCATTTTTTAAGTGCACTATTCGGGAGTGGAATAATAGAAAATTATTGTGAAGGTGGTTTAATGAACTGCCGGCCAGACAGTTAAGTGTAACTTGCAAGGTATCCTTATAGCTGTAGATCAAGGTAAGAAATGGCGTACGTAAAAAAATGGTTCAAATGGCTCTGAGCACTATGGGACTTATCTACTTTGGTCATCAGTCCCCTAGAACTTAGAACTACTTAAACCTAACTAACCTACGGACATCACACACATCCACGCCCGAGGCAGGATTCGAACCTGCGACCGTAGCGGTCGCGCGGTTCCAGACTGTAGCGCCTAGAACCGCTCAGCCACAACGGCCGGCTGGCGTACGTAGAAAAACACAACACACACTCAAACCAACCAACGGCACCACACAGTCAAATATTAATATTTCAGCGAAACTCGTGTTATGAAAGAACAAGAAATGCACATGTACCTAGTCTTCGATGGAAGCACTCGTCAATAATGAGACCGTACCAGCATAACATCACGTTCTACGAGGCGCACGCTCTTCATTGTTCTCCCAAAATTCTGCCCATGGTATTGTTCTCTTACGCGTCATGTCACTGTATCCACACGAAAAAACATAAAATCTATTTTTCACAGTCATATGTTGGTCACTCGCTGCTTGCAAACGGTAAATTACGTCCAACTTCTTCGAAGAGTTTTCTCGACACTTTCACTTGCCAACTTGTAACACTTACATCGATTAAAAGTAGGATTGTATTATGTAACTGTGCATCTGCTATTTATGAAATATGTATTCTGTGTTGTTTAAACTCCTTGATGTATGGCAAGAAAATTAGAGTTTTGTAATGTATATATGAAAAAAAGCAAAAGAATATGTTAAATGGTAACCTATTATAATACGAGTATATTTATGTTAAGAAAATGTTTGTGAAAAGCTGGTTCATGCTTAGGGCATTTGTATATGTAACATGTAAACGCTGTAGGGAAGTCGCTCCGCAACGGAAGTGGCATGGCGCGATGTGAAAGGTGGGTTTCACGGCCAAACTGAGCGGCTCCTTTCTGTGAACGACAGGCAGTATGTGGCTAGCGTTAGCACAGTAGACTTCGACGGCGCTAAGAGAGGCAATTGGAAGGTACATTATAAAGCATATGCTTTGGATGTCGATCTGGTTATTATTTCGTACTCACTGTATAACGGAATGACTCAAATGTGTTGAAAATCCGACGCCATGAAGATATTTTATGGAGCATTCTTACATCAAGAGCCCTGAATACAGTTAGCCTCCATGTCGCCAGCCACCAATCTTCACAAACCTCATACATTCATTTGTAAGCTTTCGATCACAGAACAACCACTGCGTTAGCTGTAAACATTTTTTGCTTTAATTTTGCAATCTTATCACAGAATTAAACGTATTTACACGGTTTACAATGTGACAATGTTACGACAGTTGTCAAACGAATGTATCTCGTCCTCAGAAAGTGAAATAATCCTAAACACAACAGTGGTAAATTTTAGCTAGAAGTTTCTTCACGAAATTATTCTTACTACTACATGATGATGTTGGCCAGTACTACGATAAATCATCAGATTCCGATTCAAAGTTCGGTACTATTTAGGATGACAATCAAGTCTATGGAGAATGGTTAGTTTTGTAACAAGTTAAGCAAAAGATTACCAAAGGTCGCTCGAGTTTACAGTGGACCCAAGCTGGTCAACCAACAAGTTTACGCCTCTGCTTGCGGTATTTACCTTAACTGCGATGAGCTGTCATCTGCATGGCTGCTCTCGTCCTCTATAAAAACTATGTAGCCTTTGCTGATTTTTTCAGCAGAAACTTTTCCTATGTTTCTCTTTATGTGAGAAAACATATACTCATCCCTGGTCTTGGAATACGGCGATATGCATGCTCATGGTTAGAGCAGTGTGCATATTAAAATTCCCTCTCAGTCCTCGCAAGAACAATTGACTAACTGGCAGATTCGTTTCTCCACAGTTGGAGCTCAACGGCGCTACAGCTAATATCTAGCTGAATGTCAGCCGCAATGAACTCAGTGTTCACACAAATTTCTCCTCTGCGTCGTACAGAGCGTTATGCGCCCTGTTCTGCACTTGACGCCAGTTCAGAGGTAAGAGTCCCCTAAAATTTCGCTCTGTCTCCCCACCTGGGTTCTTTCATTCTCCAAGTCACAGCTTTTTTCGACCAATAGGAGCATTCCTCTTATTTTATGGAAACTCACTCTGCCAATCGCAAGGGCCCTAAAATTAAATTGCATCGAAATCTTGGCACTTTACTCCTTTCTAGTTCGATTCCACCAATCGGACGTTTTATGCCCGCTCCAGAGGCCTGAAAGTTACATGCGTAGATCACATGTGTACCACTCACTGTTCACGTGATCAACTGCGTCACTGCGTTTTCTTCGATTCCATTTGGAATTCCGAAACGCATTGTTCTAAAGCTTCTTTCTGTTCTAATTTTGGTGGCCCGTTATTTGCTCTTCAGTATGCGTCACCTGTCCGGTCGCTGACTCGTGCTGCAGGATGCCCCCTGAGAGGTTTTCGTGGTGCCTCCCATGGTGCCGCCTCTGCTTGTGTCCACGCCTGCTTCCACACAAGAAGTTTTCCCTCACTGCTTGTTTCATCTTCTGCTCATTGACATGCATTATGTAGGAGCGGTCTATTAATACCGTTGATTGAGTGTCATCCCTTTTGCATTACATACTTATAGGCAAATCTGCTCATTACCGCCGAAGTAAGTTAGGTGTCAATTTACCTTCCTGTTACGATGTATAAAACTCCTACGTAAGGTGCGAAATTGACCTTCATTTATTCTGCCGCCTTACACAGTTAAGTAATATATATGGGCATGGAACAGTTAATTTGTGTGTTGTTTCAATAATAACCATGTAAAACCTGAATTCGTGTCCAGATTCTGATCATGAACGTATGCAGCGCCCTCACCTAAGTTCTACTAAAACCAAGTATCCTGATTTAAATGAACAGTTCTTGCATTCATTTGTTCAAAAGCGATTTTTTGTCTAAAATAAAAGGAGTAGTAAAAGGTACGGCTAAAGCCACGTAAGTGAAGTTGGATAGGCTTCTGCTGAAGTATCTTTAGTTTATTATAAAATATACTTTTGTAGAATTACAGTGCAAAATTGGGTGAATATTACTGGCTAGAATACCTGATTCACAGCTGATTAAAAGGAAATACACACAAATCTTTAATTAACAGATTTACGACAGCAATGTTAGAAGTGAAGTTATGTTCATTTACGAAAACAGTGTGGTTTTGGTTTCTATCATGAATATTTCCTTTTTTATGTTAATTAGGCCAGTGTTGTATTTTATTGTCTTGCAAAGTAATTTATGAACTACTCCAAGTGAAGTGACTGATTACCTTTTAGAGATAGTCTTTACTATTGTAATAATCGTAGAGTTTTGACTAGTGAAACTATACTAGTTTATGGATTCCCATCATGTCATCCACCTATCAAGAAAAAATTGAACCGTTACTGTTACTGAGGAAAACTGATATATGTGGAGGAGCTTAAACAGTGTAATGATGATGTTATTCATCTTTGTGTTTTTCATATCACTCAGGATAGAAGCCCCTCATGTCCAAATTTAGTTCTGCGCTTCATGCAGTGACATTTCAGTATTTGTTTAAGTAATGCTCTTGAGCGTGGCTGTTATTACTACGAGCTTGGTGCAAAGTTGCTCATCATAATTTGCTGGTGTGTGTGTTATCGGTAACTGCTGCTACACACAGTATAGGGTGCACTGTGCCACTTTATATCCTGTTTGCTATTTAAAGTAATTTGCGTAACTAATATTCAGGCCAGCCCGATTGGCCGTGCGGTCCAACGCACGACTTTCCGGGAGGGAAGGAGCGCCTGGTCCCCGGCACGAATCCGTCCGGCGGATTTGTGTCGAGGTCCAGTGAACCGTCCAGTCTGTGGATGGTTTTTAGGCGGTTTCCCATCTGCCTCGGCGAATGCGGCTTGGTTCCCCTTATTCCGCCTCAGTTACACTATGTCGGCGATTGCCGCGCGGACAAGTTTTCCACGTACGCGTACACCACCATTACTCTACCACGCAAACATAGGGGTTACACTCGTCTGATGTGAGACGTTCCCTGGGGGGTCCACCGGGGGCCGAACCACACAATATCCCTGGGTTCGGTGTGGGGCGGCGGAGGGGCTAAATGGATTGCGGTAGTCGTCGTGGGGTTGTGGACCACTGCGGCTGCGACGGGGATTGAGCTTCTCCGTCGTGTCTAGGTCCCCGGTTAACATACAATACAATACAATGCAATACAATACAACTGATATTGAATGTTCTGAAACATATATTTCCAACTTAAAGTGCCGAACTTTGCTGGCGCCCGTACATTTTTTCATTCATTTTTGATTGAAAGACTTTCATAAATTTCCAAGGCTAAAGTCAGTTTGGTTTTCCTTTTAATGTCACCAATTTCAAAATTATACTCCGATACCTTTGTCCATTAGACACACGTGCGGTCAATCTTCGAAATCCTATCAGAGGGTAACATTAGCGTGTTTCACGGCACGTTAGAGTGAAATAAGTTAGTTTCCAGTGACAGGACTAAAGGTTCGGTTGTTAGGGGAGAGTGACATATACGTTAGGTGTTATAAATTGTTATCGATAAATTGTGAAAAAACATACCAAAGACAACAAAGATCTAGAAATTAATATGTCCTTTTATTTCGATCCTGGTCTTTCTTCAAGATGCAGTTCCTTTCTCGAAGTTTCTCTTCTTGATGCTGTGATACTGTGCATGATAAGCAAAATGAAGCACTCAGATAGGTGGGATAAAACAAAACTGCTCGGGTTCAGACGGTATGCAAAGTTATTTAAGTGATTACTATGCCGAATCACAAAGGAGAAGTAACACAGTCGACCGGTTGCAAGTAACTGTTTAGTACACTGACCCAGGTTTCGACACCTCTAAGAATGTCTTCATCACAACGAAATTTTAAAAGGTCTGCTGTTGTTTCGTGCAATGTATACATACCATAGGCTGGAACGGTTTTAATTTTTGACTTCAACGTGTCTGCTCTAAACTCTGACAATTGCCTTCTCGCAATGTAAGTTTACACTTTTCGATATTTCATTCTGATGAAGACATCTTTGGATACGTCTAAACCTAGATCAATGAACTACACAATAATATGCAACCAGTTGACTGTGTTATTCCTCTGTTGAAAGTTATATACGGTTGCTGCAAAACAGCCATGTTAAAAATTCCAATATCGAGTCACGTTTAGAAAGCATGTATCAGTATGGACCCACTTGTCAATATCACGTTGCAGTCCTTCTGACCTGGATCAATGCACTATCTGGTTCTGAAGGGTCTGACAAAGCCCTCGCCTCCTCTCCTGAGGGAAGCTGTCCCACATCTTTGTTCCTGCTCCTTGATATCGTGAGTACTGGCAGTGGGACAGAGTTGACGACCGGGCAGGTCCCACACGTGTTTCCTACATGAGAGATCTACGGCTCTTGCTGGCTACGGGAATACCTCAGCATCACGCATACGCTTCACAGGCACACGACTGGTTTGTATATGAGCGTCGACTGGTTGAAACGTCGCATTAAGATACTATCGCGTGGGAGGTAACACATCACGCCACAGAATGTCCGTAATGTCCCGTCGTGCTGTCAGAGTCCCTTCAATGACTACCGCCGTTCGCGATGCGGAAGTAACACCGCTGTGCGTCTCCTAAAAGTTGGCAATTTTGGACCTATCACCAGGTCGCCATCATACGTTCCAATGGTGGGCATCGGGAACAGTACAGAACCACTAAATATTGCTACAGACAGTGTGACCTTATTCATCAGCAGTCCGAGCCTCCCGGTCACGACATCACTCCAGAAGCAGCCGATTGTTTTGTGTTGTTAACGGTAGCCAATGCATGGGACAGTAATTCCATAGTCCGGCTGCTGCTTCTCCTCGGGATAACACAGACGTTGCTGGGCACCTAACACTTGTTCTCGGAGGTTAGTAACAGATGAGAAGAAGTTACGATGTGCTTGGTACACAGTAGTTCGATCCTCACTTGTGGTGGACAGACTTGGTCTATCTGAACCTTCACTAGGGGTGTCCCTGCCCTCACGTTCCAATGCAGTCCAGCATGAGGAGTCTCTCACATTCGAATGTCCCAGAAATGTGTATATGGTACTATTGTACAAGCCGACCAAATGGCGACCTATGAGGAGGACCCTTTCGAAGTCTGTCAATTGCTGATAATGTTGCCTCACACGCGTACGCGGCAACCACGTGTCCTTCATGAGGATCACACAATATCTGAAGCTGATCAAGCCCCATACATAGCCTACAGGGGCTGGCTACAATACTAAACACAAACAGCTGTAATTCACTGTGGTGGCTATTTTACCTGTCAGAGAGAACTGCAACTCTTAATCGTTTACATACTCGCCAATGGTTCCTACTTGTATGTAGTTACTTTGACATCCGACCATATCTTCTGGGTGCTTCACACGTTTATTGTCGGACAGTATATTCTGATAAAAACTCATTACCTATTATCTGAGATAAACAGTCACCTTACCTGAAACCTTTCCAAAGAAGATAATTTTTCAGAAATGCCGGTGAATTCCCGTTCAGTATCTCAGAGTTGACGAATATTAAAGCATTTGTTAAACAGGGATGGATACAAATTTTCTGTTTTTTATATTACTTTACTGATTGTTCGTTGCATTGCTCTTGGCTGTCCATCTAGACTTTAACGTGTAGCTGTGTTGTGAAGTGTGAGCTGTCATTGCCGCCAGGGCTCACATAACCTCTTTCTACGCTACGCACTGACTTCAAGTTGTCAAATAACGGAAAGAAAGATAATAATAAATGAAAATAATAATTTGTGATTTAAGATTCTTTATTTACCGCCATATTAACATCCTATTGTTTCCATGTTCATTTAAATTCCCCTCATTCGTGGCTGCGGGGGTGTTAAAGGGGGAAGGGGGAAGTGAGATCGCAACCAGGAACAAGGTTTTTAACTCTTCGCTTTTACACCTGACATAGCAGAAAACCAAACAAGGGCAACCGATCTCCTGATTAATACTTACCAGCAAAAAACGTTCGCGACCGTTACGGTCGTAGGTTCGAATCCTGCCTCGGGCATGGATGTGTGTGATGTCCTTAGGTTAGTTAGGTTTAAGTAGTTCTAAGTTCTAGGGGACTGATGACTTCAGATGTTAAGTCCCATAGTGCTCAGAGCCATTTTAGCCAAAACAACGTTTATTTTCTTTAAGGAGTGTATCTTTAGTGACTCTTCCTCTTATCGTCAAGCGACAATAATATATGAAAGGAGGTCGCAAAATTGAACGGAGGATGTTACATGTTTCTGGGTGTTTATCTGTTAAGAACTGTTTTATAACCTGTTTTTGTTGTTGTTTTCAGTGCTAAAGCTGGGATAAGACACCTCTTCACGTTTATCTGTCTTCTGCAAATCTCTTGATCACTGCATGACACCTACTGCCTGCATACAGCAAGATCCTTCGACTGAAGTCAAACTTTTGTCTCGTTCTACACTGTCCCCGCCCCACCACCACCACACACTTCCCTCTATTGCCGAATTAATTACCCCCTACTGCCTAAAGATGGACCACATCAATTTATTCCTTATTTTATCGAAGTTGCGCCATGAATTTATTTCTCCCCGATTCAGTTCGCATTTCTTCATTAGTTCTCTCGTCTGCCTACCTAAAACTAAGCATTCTTTTGTAACGTCACATTTGGAAGTTCTTTTCCTCTCTGGAATGTTTAGCATCCACGCTTCACTTATGTACAAGGCTACACTCCAGACCAATACTGCCAAAGAAACTTCTTAGACACATTCCTTGACATTCTCGTTGTGACTTATCTTCTCTTTACGTGTCAGTTACCACTTACTCTTACTGCAGAACAGCGAGTAATTTTATAATTTTTTAAAAAAATTCCCTAGTGTTAGCTGAATAGTTTTACTCTTAATTGATATTAATGTTATAAATCTTTTCCCGGACATGGCCTATCCTTTTAACGAGGTATTCCAAGATATACCAAGTCCTTTACCGACTGAAAGACTACGGTGTCATCAGAAAATCTTAAGCTTTCTTATTTCTCGTACCTCAGATTTCATGGCTTTCATAAAGTTTCCGTAATTTCCTTTCCTGCTCGCTTTCAATACAGATTTAATAAAATGACGGATTGGCTTCAACGTCGTCTCACTCCCTTCTTAACTACTGATTCCTAGTCGCGTCCTTCAGTTCTTACGACAGATTTCTGTACAGGTTGTAGATAATATTATGCTCCTTATATTTTATCCCAGGTAAATATAAAATTTCTAAGTATATTGCTCTATCAAAATGATTCATAAAACTCTGATGCTCAGAGCCACTAAAAACACCAAATAAAGATTTATTCACTGACATTACAGTCATAAATATTTTCTCTGTCCAGAATTTCCATATTCTAAAAAGATGTTAAGATCTGCACTTTTGTGTGAGTATATATTTCATGTTTTTCGCTGATACGAACTTGTTCTCTGGTGTCTGTTATTTACATTTGCATTCCTTCTGGCAAATGAATTGCTTATTCATCTCTGGAAGCTACTAGAGACCGAATGTGGATGCTTGCCAGCCACTACTGGTCTAAGTCCTGTGGCAAAATTCCAACGACATGCTCCTCACATTCTCTCTCTCCAGTTTACAGCACTCCTTTGGCAGACATTGTTGAATGTCATCCAGTTTATTTATTCTATCAGTCTGCCACAACAGGAAGCCTAACATGCGTTAAGGATATCATATTAACCAACGACATCCCCCTACAAGCATGTATTGTTTTCTTTCGAGACTAGCTTCGATCAAAATATCAGCTTCCGTCGACATACGATTTAACATTTCCTCAGTAGCACCACTAATATGTTTCGGGTGTGTAAGATCGTTGCCAGTTTCTCTCTTAGTGACCATTAAATTCTTACCCTGAAGTTGGCTTGGCTTGGTCTACACTAGGTAACAGGAATCGATATATGACTCTCTTTCAGCGCACCAATATTGTCAGTCGATGTAATATACAACTTGAGATGTTTGAGAATATATGGGGATGAAAACTTCAATAAGATAGTTGTTGGGAACGCTTGGTTGGAAGAGAAAAGATAACTAGTTTATTTGATTTCAGACGTTGTAGAAGTTTTGAGTTTATCAGTGAGTTTAGACAATTACTACAGATTTCAGTTTTGTAGAATCACAAATAAATACGAACACGAGATTGCAGTGTCTGTATTATGCTGAACACGACCAAAGTTCCTTTGGACATGCATGCAGTACAGGTTGTGCAGGCTGTAGACGCATGGTTGAAGGCAAATGCAAGTTTATGCGTGGCCGTGAGTCGTGCACAGATAGCCAAATGTTATGCCGGCACGGTAGCTCAGCGTGTTCGGTCAGAGCTTTAGCTGCACTCTGTAATAAATAATAAAAAATAAAAAATAAAAATCTGCGTTAATAGGTCACCGATGAACTTGAACGGGGGTCATGGGACAACAGTCCCGAACAGATGCAACGAACAAAATGAGACCTAAAACAAAAAACAAAAAATAATTAGAAAACCAGGATTCTAGCCCCGTCCGGCACAAATTTTAACGGTCGTCATTCCATTCCAGAGCTGATGGTTGTCCATATTCTCAATTTCGAATACATTTAACGTAATAAATACAAACTGCGAATGTGATATTAAATATAGGGGTGATACCTAGAGGAAAACGCCAGTAGGAAGAAATGTATATTAAAATAAGAATTTCGGTACTACTTTAAAACACGTAGAAAAATCCATCTGAAACGACAAATAGTGCCTTTCGAAAAGACAGCCAGTGCGTTTCGGACGGGGGAATTCGTGGTCTTCAGCCGTTTAATATTGTCGTGTAGTCAACGTTTGCCTCGAAAGACTTGACTGCCCTTATGCGACTGATAGTGGCACATATCTGAAGCACAAGAAATATACATTGACAACTATATTCCTTGCATTACTTTCATATTATTACACAGGTTAAATCTTCCTGTCGTCAGAGTGACTAATTCAAAATATGCTGTCGACCTACGTTCGGTGGTGATTAGGACTTGAAGCTTTTACCACGCGAGTGAAGAACCTGTGCGGCTACGCTCGACTCGGACGTAGCCGCTTCAGCTCGTCATGTTGGAAACAAGTTTCAAGTCAATATTTAGCCGGCAAAGAGACGAATAGTGCTCGCTCAAATTTCCTGCTCACTAGATTTCTAGCAAATATATTAAATCCAAATGACATTTTTGATGATGATGATGATGATGATGATACGTCCGTGGGATGGGGACGTTCAGTTCGGTGGTCCCTTTGGTGTTATATAAGAGGAGTGTGCGATGTGGCTGTACTGGATTTCAGCCGCACCAGCCTTTCACCATCATGAAACCATCAGGCGTTCTGAAGTGGCGCCAAGTGGGGGAACTTACCCCTTCTAGAATTTGAGTAGCTGCAGGCGTTTTATTTGTTGTACTGTTTCCACAAATTTCTCTTAATGATCCTTTGGTGCTCCGTTAAACTGCAGATCACAGAATCGTTGTCTTCTCTCCATGAGACCTTCTTAAACGCAGTTTGGTTTAATTCAGCGCCACATGCAGTCCGACGAATTCTGCAGAGCAATTGGCATGGTTTCACAAGAACGTGACAAACTTCACACGAGGATCCCATTGGTTCAGCTGTTGAAGATCAATTCTACCGGCCAGTTTGATGGTGATTTTAGGAGATTTCCCGAGTTCATCTGGTAGAATGCAGCGACCAGTCCATAAAATACAGTTTTCAAATTATATTGTGCTGAACCGAAGCTACGAAACATAACATTAAAAAATTGAAGGCGTGAGAGTAATGAAATAAATCCACATTAACGTGATGAGGTATAAAGTTTTGTACGCAAACAAACTGTTGTAGGCGCTATCAAAGCTGAACAATCCTTTCATAAAGTTTATTCCCTTTTTCTTCACATGGTGATTTTTGGTTATTTTGTTGATATCCATCAGAATTTAAAATGGCTCTGAGCACTATTGGACTTAACATCTGAGGTCATCAGTCCCCTTAGAACTACTTAAACCTAACTAACCTAAGGACATCACACACATCCATGATCGAGGCAGGATTCTAACCTGCGACCGTAGCGGTCGCGGGTTCGAGACTGAAGCGCCTAGAACCACTCGGCCACAATGGCCGACCAACATGATTTATTCAGTCTTTCCAACTTTCTTTTACTATAGCAGTTTTGTAATTTTCAGTTGCCACCTTATATTACAGAAATTTTAATAATGTTTTTGTGAATATTTGGTAGCATTATTTCATAACACTTTCGATACCGTGGATCGCTGGATCAAATACATCCATATTCATATTAGTAATATAAAAGATGTACTTTGCATTCCGACTTACTATTTAAATCTGCGCCAGCCGGGGTGGCCGAGCGGTTCTAGGCGCTAGAGTCTGAAACCGCGCGGCTACTACGGTCGCAGGTTCGAATCCTTCCTCGGGCATGGATGCGTGTGATGTCCTTAGGTTGGTTAGGTTTAAGTAGTTCTAAGTTCTAAGGGACTGATGACCTCAGAAGTTAAGTCCCATAGTGCTCAGAGCCATTTTTAAATCTGCTTACAGTTTAGGTATCAAAGCCATTTGTATTATACTACTAGTTCTATAATTTTCTTTCATTTGACGTTTTATGTACCTCTAGCGAAATTTAGTTATTCGTGCGTTTTTAAACACACCGTCTCACGCACACCAAAATGGGCTATTTTAGAACTTCTCCCCTTTTAGGAAAAAATTTTGTGGACACCCGTGCATAGAACACAGTGACACTGCACCAAACATCCTTCTGGTACAGTTAGCAACACTTAGTTATAAAGGCACAACTCTCAAATACTGCAAGGTAAAAGTCGTCATTCAAATAGGCAGAAAATTATTCCCTGTTAGGCAACTGGAGCGGTCTTTCTGGTACACACAGCCATAAATGTCGGACGACTCTTCATGTTTCAGTCATGACTGTAAGCCCAAGCACTAGGAGCACCTGCTGCAGATTATATTTTTGCACGAAAAGATCAAAGCGCAATACGCTCTCTGGAACTGGTGGGAGCCACATTTTTATGAACCATTGTTGTTTGCTTCCACCCACAGCCAAACGACTATCGAATCGTAACAGTGACTTTTGTGGCTTCTTGAACAATAAATAGCTCACGGTCGAGTTGGTAGGGTCGTTTTATCAGGATCACAGCATCCCGGATTCGATTACCAGCCGGGTCCGTAATTTTATTCGCTGGAGAACTCGCTGTTTGTGTTGCCCTAATCATTTGATCTCATCTTTATGTGATGAAGAAGTGATGTCACATAGAAACACTTCGAGGAGTCGACTGCGCAACCGCAGACGGGGTCTCCCGTCCAATAACAGACAAGCTCTTTATTCAACAGGCAACTAATCTCCGAGATCATATCTGAGTATGATCAAACTCGTAGCAACCTCGAGGCACGCCTAATAACATAGAGATCTACCGAACACCTTTCATGCTTCTGCTGTCCTCTTCCGGTTTTCGACCTTCTCGTACACACACTTGTGAAGTCAGTGTTTGTGTATGGAAGCTAGCGGTGGCGCCCTCTGCCTGTGGAGGCGGCTGAAGACCCCTGACGGCCGCTGCTGCTGAGTGGACAGCGAGGGATGTCCGCGCTTGGGGCGGGGGAGGGGGGGGGGGCGACTGTGTCCCAGACGTGCCGCGGTCAGCGCCGGGTCGCCCGCAGCAGTTATTGCATTTGCAGCGAATTTAGCGTCTGGGATCCCAGTCAGTCGGGCGTAGAAGGACACGACCTGGCGCACTGGAAGCCACTGACCCCGCGAACTGTGCCCGAGACCCTGCGAGCGAGGCGGGTGCCACTTGGCGCCATTACCGACAGAAGCAATGGTACGTATTATAAAAAAAATATGTGCTTAATCAGAGAACTTAGTGACTTCCATCGAACTTTATACGTAATGTCAGTTTTACGAAACTTTTCCTCTTTGATAGCCTGTACAAAGTGGTGAAAGGAAAAAATGTTTATCACTACACAATTTCGGTGTTCATGTAGTAACATTGTCACATCAGTTTTTATCTGTTACATTTTTGAAACTTCCTGGCAGTTTGTGTTCCGGAGCAAGACTCAAACTAGGGACTTTTGACTTTCGAGGGAAAGTGCTGGTAGAGTAGTTGCCCCCGAAACGTAAATGTCACGAGTTCGAGTCTCCGTTCGGCATCAGTTTTAATGTGACAGGTAGTTTCATATCAGTGCACACTCCACTTTTCTTTCTTTCTTTCGCTACTGCCTTTATCCCGCATCGTGCGCAGGGTCGGCAGGGTTAACTACGGATGTGGCATGGTTAAGTTAAGGGGTGGCCGGATGCCGTTCCTGCCGCCACCCCATAACCCCGGAACGGAATTAGTGTACCCCAGCTGTCTGAGTCTAGTGTAAATCGTGAAATAGTGTGAATGTGCTTCAAATGTCTGCGAGTCGCGTAACTGAGGTGGGATGTGGGGACCAGCCCGGTATTCACCTAGTAGGATGTGGAAAACCGCCTAAAAACACCTCCAGGCTACCCAGAACACCGGCCACCGTGGTTAATCTGCCGGGAAGATTCGATCCGGGGCTGGCGCACCTACCTCCAGGAAGCAGCGCGTTAGCGTTCTCGGCTATCCCCTAGGGTCCAGTGCGCACTCCACAGCAGGGTGAAAATTTCACTATGGGAACATCCGCCAGGCTGTGGCAAAACAATGTCTCCGCATTATCCTTTTTTTCCAGGAGTGGTAGTTGCGCAAGATTCGCAGGAGAGCTTCTGTGAAGTTTGGAAGCTAGGAGACGAGGTACTCGCGGAATTGAAGTTGTGGGGACTGGTCGTGAGTTGTGATGCAAACGAAACTGCAGGCCAAAACCCACGAGACGTACAGACGAAAAATCTATGCAAATATGAGTGAAATATAAGATCTCGAACATTGATGCACTTCGGCAACCGTGCATGCAAGAACTACAATGGATTGGAAATAACAGTTAACCAGTTGCAAAACACAGGTTTATTAAACCTTGACCATGGTTTCGACAGCTTTGAAACTCTCTTCAGTAGGTATTGTCCGTAGAACGACATACACTACTGGCCATTACAATTGCTACACCAAGAAGAAATGCAGATGAAAAACGGGTATCCATTGGACAAATACATTATACTAGAACTGACACGTGATAACATTTTCAAGCAATTTGGGTGCATAGATCCTAAGAAATCAGTACACAGAACAACTACCTCTGGCCGTAATAATGGCTTTGATACACCGGGGCATAGAGTCAAATAGAGCTTGGATGGCGTGTACAGGTACAGCTGCCCATGCAGCTTCAACACGGTACCACAGTTCATTAAGAGTAGTGACTGGCGTATTGTGACGAGCCAGTTGCTAGGTCACGATTAACCAGACGTTTTCAATTGGTGAGAGATCTGGAGAATGTGCTGGCTAGGGCAGCAGTCGAACATTTTCTGTATCCAGAAAGGCCCGTACAGGGCATGAAACATGCGGTCGTGCATTATCCTGCTGAAATGTAGGATTTCGCAGGGCTTGAATGAAGGGTAGAGCCAGGGGTCGTAACACATCTGAACTGTAACGTCCACTGTTCAAAGTGCCGTCAATGCGAACAAGAGCTGATCAATGGCACTTAATACCGTCACGCCGGGTGATACGTCAGTATGGCGATGACGAATAGACGCTTCCAATGTGCGTTCACCGCGATGTCGCCAAACACGGATGCGACCATCATGATGCTGTAAACTGAACCTGGATTCAACCGAAAACATAACTTTTGCCATTCGTGCACCAGGTCAGTCGTTGAGTGCACCATCACAGGCGCCCCTGTCTGTGATGCAGCGTGAAGGGTAACTACAGCTATGTTCCCCGAGCTGATAGTCCATGCTGCTGCAAACGTCGTGGAATTGTTCTTGCAGATGGTTGTTATCTTGCAAACGTCTCCATCTGTTGACTCAGGGATCGAGACGTGGCTGCACGATCCGCTACAGCCATATGGATAAGATGCCTGTCATCACGACTGCTAGTGATACGAGGCCGTTGGGATCCAGCATGGCGTTCAGTATTGCCCTCCTGAACCCACCGATTCCATATTCTGCTAACAGTCATTGGATCTCGACCAACGCGAGCAGCAATGTCGCGATACGATAAACCGCAATCGCGATAGGCTACAATCCGCCTGCTATCAAAGTCGGAAGCGTGATGGTATGCATTTCTCCTCCTTACACGAGGCATCACAACAACGTTTCATCAGGAAACGCCGGTCAACTGCTGTTTGTGTATGAGAAATCTGTTAGAAACTTTCCTCATGTCAGCAGGTTGTAGGTATCGCCACCGGCGCCAACCATGTGTGAATGCTCTGAAAGGATAATCATTTGCATATCACTGCATCTTCTTCCTGTCGATTAAATTTCGCGTCTGTAGCACGTCATCTTCGTGGTGTAGTAATTGTAATGGCCAGTAGTGTATTAGCCGTGGCCTGAAGTCGTACGCAGTGAGTTCCAGCACAGTGCCGTCAGGAGTAACACCGCTGCGCTTCTCCGAAACATAGAAGAAAATGGAGTCTCTCCCAAGGTGTTGTCAATAACCGCCGACAGTAGCAATCCTGGGCAGTGGAGAGTGGAGGACACCGATTCATCGCTGAGCGCTATGCGACACCATTGAGCAACAGCCTACACTACCCCGTTACGGCAATACTCCCATTTCAGCCGTCTGTGCCGCACTGGTAACGACAGCCTACACACTTGACAGTAATTCCCTAGTGACGTTGCGGATTTTCTCTGATAAATATTGCTGGATCAGACAGGAAGTTGCAAGGAGTCCTTTACTTATCCATGGATGACAGTGCAGATGTAAAGGGGCTACGACGTGCTTGGTGCATAATGCGGCGGACCTTCCTTGTGGTTGTCAGACGTAGTAGAGCGAAATCTTGGTGACGAATATTGGTGCTGCAGTGTACCCAAATAGTTCGACATCGTGCCCCTGTCACGTCCTAATGATCCAAAACTGTGGATATTGCACGATACGACCAGCGGGAAAAGTGTAGACCCACAATGAGGACCCACTGCAATTTAGTCAGGTGCTGATAACGCTGTATCACAAGAGTACGCGTCACTTCCGTGATCTTTACATGCACCACTCAATATCTGACGCCATTCCACCCTGAATGCATCCTACAAAGCATGGAAACAACTGTAACCCACTGGCGGCCGTTCTTCCTGTCAAAAAAAAAAAAATTACAGCTGTAACCGCTGTGTGTGAGTACGAAGTTACCTCGACATTTCACCATGTCATCCGGGAACTCACATTCTACGTCAGGGAGTGTATTTTGCCCGATACCACGCCCTCAAACACGTGGCGACTAACACAAAGCGGAACACCCCATTTTACAGAGTGATTACAACTACACTTTCGCTACTAGAGGTGGCCCCCATGAAAAACGAGTGAGCGTAGGGCAAAGAATATTTGCGGAAACATTTGCAAGGACATGCAGAATAACGAATGAACCATTTAGAGGAACACACTTAAATTTCCACATGAAAGGGTAGGACTTCTTTATTTTGTGCCATATTTACGAGTATCTGTACCCTCTGCACCCATGACAGCCTGGAGCCGCACTGGGGATACCGTTACACAACTATTTCCAGGACTTTTCGAACCGTGGAACATAGGGTGTCCAGCTTTTGTGACACAACTCGTTCACTACTTGAAAATCGCGCACTGGGTCCAGTGTTCTGAATCATTCCGACAGTAACTTCTTTAACAATTTATGGCGTAATTGGCCATCGATGTCTCCCAGGACCATACCCCAAATCGCCAAATAATTCCAGCTACCGAAACATGTTCTTCAACCACAGTGTGCAAAGTAGACGCCCCCTTATTTCTTTTCTTCGCAAAGAAGCACGTAGTTTTGTTTCGTGATTAATACCCTGAATATTTCTTCCAACCGAAATATTGAAGCAAGTAAGTCTTTCTATCGAACACTGTTCTTCTTAACGTCATTTGAAAGACGTTGTAGGGACTCGTACGCTGATGTAATGCCTGTTAATGTTATGGTTGAATCATTTTGCAAAAGTACAATTCTGCTGAAAATAGTAGGGAAAGTGCCCTCCGTTTCCTGTTGCTTTGTAATGACCTCTCCGTCTGACTGCGTTGAACGACTGAATCCGGCATCAGAAGCCTGCTTGCCTGAGCTTACACCACAACAGACGATTCCTCCCCCTTTGTAACGTAATTTGTGCACATTTCTCAGCCTACCACGGGAAAAGTCTCAGTGCCATGAGTAATGAGCGCCGTAACACAGAATCGTTAGGGGAACTTTCGAGTATCCTTCAAACAACTATACCGCTCCATTTAGGAAACGTCGGGCAACGCATCACTTTCGATAAGAAACGTTCAGAGGTTTACAAATTCTCTGTCCAGCCTGCCTGCCCCTATCTCCACCGCAGCCAATAAAGCAGCTCAGCCTGCCGCAACGGAGAAACCAGAGCACGGTGGTTAAAGCAGGCCAATTTGGGTTCCCACAAGCCTGGAAAGCTACACAGGACCCGCTCAGCCGGCTGCATCTGAGAACAGGTTTTGCTAATCAGTATATGTCTGCGTAAATAGTTTTACTGCGGATAATTTATCATAATGGTGGGGGCACTAAAATGAATAAACCAAACTTCAGAGAATTCTTAGGAGAAATTAAAAATTGCGGAATATATACCAGTCACGAAACAGAGCCCAGGACCAGCAGCGTAAAAGTTTTCGTGCGTTTATGAGACAGCTTCAAATAAATCCATAGATGAAACTTCCTGGCAGATTAAAACTGTGTGCCCAACCGAGACTCGAACTCGGGACCCTTGCCTTTCGCGGGCAAGTGCTGTACCATCTGAGCTGCAGAACCACAACTCACGCCCGGTACTCACAGCTTTACTTCTGCCACTATCTTGTCTCTTACCTTCCAAACTTTACAGAAGCTCTCCTGCGAACCATGCAGAACTAGCACTCCTGAAAGAGAGGATATTGCGGAGACACGGCTTAGCCACAGCCTGGGGGATGTTTCCAGCTTGAGATTTTCACTCTGCAGCGGTAGATGGTAGAGCACTTGCCCGCGAAAGGCAAAGGTCCGGAGTTCGAGTCTCGGTCGGCACACAGTTTTAATCTGCCAGGAAGTTTCATATCAGCGCATACTCCATGCAGAGTGAAAATCTCATTCTGGAAACATCCCCCAGGCTGTGGCTAAGCCATGTCTCCGCAATATCCTTTCTTTCAGGAGTGCTAGTTATGCATTGTTCGCAGGAGAGCTTCTGTAAAGTTTGGAAGGTAGGAGACAAGATACTGGCAGAAGTAAAGCTGTGAGTACCGGGCGTGAGTCGTGTTTCGGTAGCTCAGATGGTACAGCACTTGCCCGCGAAAGGCAAAGGTCCCGAGTTTGAGTCTCGGTCGGGCACAAAGTTTTACTCTGCCAGGAAGTTTCATATCAGTACATACTCCGCTGCAGAGTGAAAATCTCATTCTCGAAACATCGGCCGGCCAGGGTGGCCGAGCGGTTCTAGGCGCTACAGTCCGGAACCGCCCGACCGCTACGGTCGCAAGTTCGAACCCTGCCTCTGGCATGGATATGTGAGATGTCCTTAGGTTAGTTAGGTTTAAGTAGTTCTAGGTTCTAGGGGACCGATGACCTAAGAAGTTAAGTCCCATAGTGCTCAGAGACAATTGAACCATTTGAACCATCTGGAATCATCCCCCAGGCTGTGGCTAAGCCATGTCTCCGCAATATCCTTTCTTTCAGGAGTGCTAGTTATGCATTGTTCGCAGGAGAGCTTCTGTAAAGTTTGGAAGGTAGGAGACAAGATACTGGCAGAAGTAAAGCTGTGAGTACTGGGCGTGAGTCGTGCTTCGGTGGCTCATATGGTAGAGCACTTGCCCGCGAAAGGCAAAGGTCCCGAGTTCGAGTCTCGGTCGGGCACACAGTTTTAATCTTCCAGGAAGGTTCATATCAGCGCACTCTCTGCTGCAGAGTGAAAATCTCATTCTGGAAATCCGTAGATGTCTCGCAATGCAGATTCTGTAAAAAGTTACTTAACACTCATTCGGGATCCTCGAATGTATTATAACGCACGTTAATTTGACCAGCAGTTCCCTCACTTCACAAATATTTTTAAAGAAGACAAAGACTTAGTTAATGCCAAGCATGTGTAAATGTGTGGTAAGGAGTTGAGGTCATTCTGCACAATCTACATTGAAGTAGGAAAAAAAAGGTGTCTCAGTGGATATTAAAAACAACATTCTAATGGTATGTAACTAGTGCGAAAACAGTTCAGTATGAAAGAAAAGCTTCTTCTTTGAGACCTGTAGTTTTTAGGTTAGCATAGTATGAAAAACGACTTTCTTATTTGTTACAATCTATTCGGAAAATTTAAAATGAACTATTTTGCCCACATTGAATTAATTCAGCGAACCCGCTCTACACATTGTGGGGAATGGAATCGAAATTAGTATAACTATGGTCTTATTTGGCGGCCGGCCGCGGTGGTCTAGCGGTTCTAGGCGCTCAGTCCGGAACCGCGCGACTGCTACGGTCGCAGGTTCGAATCCTGCCTCGGGCATGGATGTGTGTGATGTCCTTAGGTTAGTTAGGTTTAAGTAGTTCTAAGTTCTAGGGGACTGATGACCACAGATGTAGAGTCCCATAGTGCTCAGATCCATTTGAACCATCTTATTTGGCTCAAATACACTAAGGTTATAGAAACCAGACTCCTAAAACGTGACTTTAATCAATGTTGCAGTATCAGACATCTTGAGTTTCTTAGGTGAAAAGGATCTCGACTTCCAGAGATGGTTCTGCTTACTGCAGGAAAAATGTATCAGAGGTGACCAGATGAGGTTTCGTACTGAGAATAGCCAGTACAAGTCGAAAGAGGGTTAAGCTGCAGAGAAAGCTGTTCATATCGAAATAAATAAATGAGCCCGGAATACACCGATAAGAGGACAAATAAAATCCATCGTAAATCCGTAAGAGCACGAGGGAGTGGAGATCTCTTCTGAACAGCACATTCATGTGTGGGGGGGTTTGGTGGGCAGCGAAAGTGTTTAAACTGAGAAGAGTGTTCCTAGAGCGTCTCTGTAGCAATTCTGGACGTTTGGGGTGTTGCTGTTGCCTGGTCTTGCTGGAATTACCGAAGTCAGTCGAAATTCACAATGGAAATGAATGGATGCAGGTGACCAGACAGGACGCTCACGTACGTGCCACCTATCAGAGTCGTACTTATAATTATCAGGTGTCACATATCACTCCAACTACACCAGCTCCACACCATTACAGAGCCTCTACCAGCTTGAACAGTGCCCTTTTGACATGCACGGTCCATGGATTGACGAGTATGTCTCCATACCCGTACACGTCCACACACTCGATGCAATTCGGAGCGAGATTTGTCCGACGAGGCAACATGTTTCCAGCCATCAACAGTGCAATGTCGGTGTTGACTGACCCAGGCAGGGTGTACAGGTTTGTGTCGTGCAGTCAGCAAGGATGCACTGGCGATCCTTCGGCTCCGAAAATCCATATATATGATATTTCGTTAAATGGTTCGCACTCTGACACTCATTGATGACCCAGCATTGAAATCTGCAACAGTTTGCGAATGGGTTGAACTTCCGTCACGTTGATCGATTTTCTTCAGTCATCGTTGGTCCTGTTCATGCAGGATTGCAGCCATATCGGAGATTTAATGTTTTACTGGATTCCTGATATTCACGGCACACTCGTGACATGGTCGCATAGGAAAATTCACACTTAATCGGTACCTTGGAGACGCTGTGTTCCATCGCTTGTGCGCCGACTATAACACCACGTTCAAACTCACTCATATCTTGATAACCTGCAACTGTAGCAGCAGTAACCGATCTAACAACTGCATCAGACCTTTATTGTCTTATATAGGCGTTGCCGACCGCAACGCCATAGCCCGCATCTCGTGGTCGTGCGGTAGCGTTCTCGCTTCCCACGCCCGGGTTCCCGGGTTCGATTCCCAGCGGGTTCAGGGATTTTCTCTGCCTCGTGATGGCTGGGTGTTGTGTGATGTCCTTAGGTTAGTTAGGTTTAAGTAGTTCTAAGTTATTGGGGACTGATGGCCATAGATGTTAAGTCCCATAGTGCTCAGAGCCATTTGAACCATTTTTTTGCAACGCCATATTCTTCCTGTTTCCATATCTCTGTACAGGGTTATTACAAATGATTGAGGCGCTTTCACAGCTCTACAATAACTTTATTATTTGAGATATTTTCACAATGCTTTGCACACACATACAAAAACTCAAAAAGTTTTTTTAGGCATTCACAAATGTTCGATATGTGCCCCTTTAGTGGTTCGGAAGACATCAAGCCGATAATCAAGTTCCTCCCACACTCGGCGCAGCGTGTCCCCATTTATGAGTTCGAAAGCAACGTTGATGCGAGCTCGCAGTTCTGGCACGTTTCTTGGTAGAGGAGGTTTAAACACTGAATCTTTCACATAACCCCACAGAAAGAAATCGCATGGGGTTAAGTCGGGAGAGCGTCGAGGCCATGACATGAATTGCTGATCATGATATCCACCGCGCCGAAAATTCAAAGCGTTTGACTTTGTCATAGGGTGTCAGGGCTTGTAGCAATTGTAAACGGTAAGGCTTCTGCTTTAGCCTTTTCCGTAAGATTTTCCAAACCGTCGGCTGTGGTACGTTTAGCTCCCTGCTTGCTTTATTCGTCGACTTCCGCGGGCTACGCGTGAAACTTGCCCGCACGCGTTCAACCGTTTCTTCGCTCACTGCAGGCCGACCCGTTGATTTCCCCTTACGGAGGCATCCAGAAGCTTTAAACTGCACATACCATCGCCGAATGGAGTTAGCAGTTGGTGGATCTTTGTTGAACTTCGTCCTGAAGAGTCGTTGCACTGTTATGGCTGACTGATGTGAGTGCATTTCAAGCACGACATACGCTTTCTCGGCTCCTGTCGCCATTTTGTCTCACTGCGCTCTCGAGCGCTCTGGCGGCAGAAACCTGAAGTACGGCTTCAGCCGAACCAAACTTTGAGTTTTTTCTACGTATCTGTAGTGTGTCGTGACCATATGTCAATGATTGGAGCTACAGTGAATTTATGAAATCGCTTCAATCATTTGTAATAGCCCTGTATTTGAATACGCATACCTGTGCCAGTTTCTTTAGCGCTTCAGTGTGTTATATTAGGCCACGTCTTGTGATACTGGAGTAAAATGACTTTTCATCAACTTCCGAACCCTACTCATAACAGTAGAATGACAGCGTACAAAATAAATTGCCACGTAACATAGCACAGCGGGAAGGCAGGCAGGTAACCAAGACTCCTGGAGTCTGCTTGGGTCTGGCATAGCTTGGCTTCGATGGAAAGAAAGTAGCTCACCCGTTCTGCTGATAACGTGAGGGAGATTGCCTGTCTGGCTAACAAGTAAGCGTAGGCAGGTTAAAAGCAGAATGTGTACACCTCTGGTCACGACGTACCGGAATTGGTGCGTCACCCGATATTTATCTGTCCCTGTTCTGGGCCTTCTATCCTACTCCCGTTTGTGTAGAAAGTCATAGCTTTCCTGAATATTTCACCGTCCATGAATTACTTCCGTGAAATACCGTGCTCCAGACATCTGCCTTCTCAAATTTATTTCTCAAACTCCATTTATAGAATGTTATAGTTGAGTTTTACATTGTTCAAATTGTTCAAATAGTTCTGAGCACTATGCGACTTAACTTCTGAGGTCATCAGTCGCCTAGAACTTAGAACTAATTAAACCTAACTGACCTAAGGGCATCACACACATCCATGCCCGAGACAAGATTCGAACCTGGGACCGCAACGGTCTCTCAGTTCCAGACTGTAACGCCTAGAACCGCACGGCCACTACGGCCGGCAGTTTTACATGATAACTTCTTTCCTTTTCTTTCAATTTTTTAATTCGTGCTGCCTGCTTTGTCATACCCTGTGCAGCCGCGCACTGCCCTCTTGAATTTCAGAAAGCTTAAGAAAGTAATGTCTTTTTCTCTTCTTTAGAGTAGATGTTTCAGAAAAGCTTAGTGCAGTCGGTTCTTCATGAAACACTCGTTAACTCTCTTGACCGATGGAAATTTTAATTTGTATACTCGAGAAACAAAAGTGCCCCCTCTGAATATGTATTAGCGCGAGTTTTTCCAGTGCCGGCGATACATCTCGTCAGCTTTAATTAACGCAGGCCGCCCAACCTGGAGCGACGTCGCTCATTACAGCGCGGGCCGGCTGATGAAATATTACGTGCAATTTCAGGGGCCTTTCTCTCATTACTGAAGTTGCGTGAAAATTGCCCCCTCCTGAAGCGGCCGTCCCTTCGATGGCTTAGAACTTGGAAGATGCATGAATTAAGAAAGAAGTACCGCCATCCAAAGTTTCCGTCGTTCTTTTGCCAGCCGGGCCATAAAACTTTCCGAGTCGATGCCCACGCAAAGGCAGTTTGCAGGAGGGATAAGTGTTATATCAGAAACAGCCTAGGGCTGCCAGACAGAAAGGTCAACATTCCGGGAGACGACGGAAAGGGTCATTACAGCATGAAAAGGAGCAAATCGGCACATCATATAATATATAACTAACAGTGCCCGTGATCGAATACACCTCACACTTACTGCTATTTTCGTACAAGGTGATGTTCTCCAACAAAGCAGGTGCTTTTATCCTCCAGGATTTGACAACACCTGTAAATGCGTCCAGTAGGGCGAATGGACTTATGGGTCTGTCACCAATAGTCCTAGCATAGATTCTGATGTTCCGCAAACCTTGCCCCTTGCTCCGATAGACATTTAAGGTTTTTGCTGTTGTAGTGATTCTACAAATTTAGTGAAGTATTTATCATATTATAAAAATACGGAGAGGTTTCAACAACTTCAATTACTTTAAATACATTTGATAAATTTGAATATTGACAATGTATTTACCTCATTCCTAAATCTGCACAATGATTTCTTGTATGTCCTCTAAGACTTTATGGCTATGTATGTCCTCTATGTCTATGTATGTCCTCTATGTCTATGTATGTCCTCTAAAGACTCTATGTCCTCTAAAGACACTACGTTATTCGATGTGTATGAAAGTACATTTGGAGGTGTTTAGCCATCTACATGTGACGGGACGTTTTAGTTTGTGTATTCACCTAACTCAGGTATGAGCATCTAAAGTCAAGAACAGTGAAATTTTCGTTAAGTACAAAGACACAAATCTACCACCTATCATGGAAGCAGTCAGTAGAATGTACAGTTTTCTGGGACATCGCAACGTTTTAGCAAACGATTGGTGGATTTTAATACGAGGGCCGTTCAGAAAGTAACCTCCGGTTGATTTAAAAAAATACGCCAAGTTAAATAAAAATGTTTTAATATATACATCTTACAACTACATCTTTGCACTATTTTTCTACATAGTCTCCATAGCGATTGAGGCACTTATCGTATCTCTTCACAAGCTTTGAAATTCCTTCTGCATAAAAATCACCCGCTTGTGCCTGGAGCCAGCCTGTGACCGCATCTTTGAGCTCTTCGTCGTCATCAAACCGCTGTGACCCGAGCCATTTCTTCAAATGCATGAAGAGGTGATAATCACTTGGCGCCAGGTCTGGGCTGTAAGGTGGATGGTTGATAACGTCCCACTTGAAGGACTCAAGAAGGGCCGTTGTTCTGCGAGCAGAGTGAGGACGGGCGTTATCGTGCAAAAACACGATACCGGAAGTCAGCATATCACGGCGTTTGTTCTGTATAGCCCATCGCAACTTTTTTATTGTTTCACAGTACACGTCTTGATTAATGGTCGTACCACGTTCCATGAATTCAACCAACAACACCCCTTTGGCATCCCAAAACACCGTTGCCATCAGTTTTCTGGCAGAGAAATCTTGCGAGGCTTTTCTTGGTTTGGTGGGCAAATTTGAATGTGCCCACATCTTTGATTGTTCTTTTGTCTCAGGGTTCACGTACTTAATCCAGGTTTCGTCACCGGTCACGATTTTGTTTAACAATGGTTCTCCTTCGTCCTCATAACGTGACAGAAAGTCTAATGCAGATGCCATTCTTTGAGTTTTGTGGTGGTCGGTAAGAATTTTGGGCACCCATCGTGCACAGAACTTACGGTAACCCAATCTTGCTGTCACTATCTCGTACAAGCGAGTCTTAGAAATCTGTGGAAAACCAGTAGACAACTCCGACATTGAGAAACGTCGATTTTCACGAACTTTTCCATCAACTGTCTGAACGAGTTCGTCAGTCACCAGTGATGGTCTACCACTCCTCTCTTCATCATGAACGTTTTCTCGTCCACTTTTAAATAAACGTACCCATTCACGGACAACAACTTCACTCATAACTCTTGGTCCGTACACGGCACAAAGCTCACGATGAATAGCTGCTGCAGAATATCCTTTGGCTGTAAAAAACCTTATGACAGCACGCACTTCACATTTGACGGGGTTTTCTATTGCAGCACACATTTCAAACTGCCACAAAAACTAAACTAGCGCAGGTACGACGTTCACTCGAACACGGCTTGATGCTGACTGACCTGTTGAGTGCGTGAACGCACAGATGGCGTCGCTACTCCCCCCACAACCCGCACTGTGACCAATCGGAGGTTACTTTCTGAACCGCCCTCGTACATGGCACCAGCGGGAACTTTTTTTTTCTTTATTGAGTTTCGATGCCCCTGAAAGGGGCGGGCTGGCAGCAGCTTAGTACGCCGCTCTTCAGCCAACAGAATTTGCTTTAAAAAGATGAAGATAATAAATAATAAAAGTTGATGATAAAATAGGTGACTTAAAGGTAAAATGGTGGAAAATTGTGGAACTTAAAACATTAAACAAATGGTTGATGATGCTAATAAAATACACAGGAAGCAGAAAAATAATAGACAGACAATTAAAAAACACAGCGACAGTCTGGTTTCTGTTCGCAAGAGATATAAAATTCACACCCAGCGACAGCATGATTTCTGTTCGCAACACTTTGGAAAGACGCACAACACTGAACACTCACTTAAACACTGTACTAAAAAGTTGGCACAAATATGACATACCACAGCGGGGAGCAGGTTGGGGGAAACTGGACAGATGATGGGAAAATAAAAAATGGGGGACAGAGAGGAAATGAGAAGGGGGGGAGGGGAGAAAGAATCTAATGGAGGATGAGGACACATAAGAGGGGTGGGGGGTGCTGAGCAGACGCAACAGGGAGTGGGGAAGGCAGAGGAGTGGAATATAAAAGGACTCGGGGGGGGGGGGGGAGAGAAGGGAGGTTGGGAGAGGTTAGGCGGGGAGAAAACACAGGATGGTAGGGGGGAGGGGGAGAGAGGGAGCCCAGGGAAAGGACGGAGGAAAGGAGGGAGGGTGAGGATCAGAGTTGATAGGAGGGATAAGTGGAGGGAGAGAGGGCATCATCCGGGAGGGGGGGTTGATGGAAGCCACCTTGGGAAAAGGCGGGAACCACTGAACTACGTATTTATGTCGCAACATAGTCACCCTGGAAACGAGCACATTTCCCATAACGAAAGACCAGTTTGTTGATATCGTCACTGCAAAATGTTTGATATTTTTGACGGAGACACAACCTCAAATCTCCTTGCAGCACTTTACCACTACCAAAGCGAAGTCCTCGCAGGTATTCTGAAAGTTTTGGAAATGGGTGTAAATCGGATATGGCCAACTCGGTACTGTATGGAGGACAATCGACGACAGCGATTCCTAGGCGTCGGAATGTTGCAGTTGTCGCAACGCTCGTATGCGATCTGATATTGTCAGGCCGAAGGAGAGGTTGCTGTATGTGTGGGAGAACTCTTCAAATTCTTGGTTTCAGGAACTCGATTACAACACGCTGTTTGTCTCACTGACACAAGAGAGCTATTCAGAAAGTAAGGTATGACTGCTCGCTTAAAGGAAGCTCTCGTGTGCTATCTCACACACAGCGGCAAGAGAAGGAGGCCTACAGGGTGGTGCGGAAAGCTGGACAGGACCAGAAATGATCAGCGAACAAGTTAACATAGTAAACACTAGATTTACTTGACTCGTATTTCTCCAAGTTTGCGCAGACTCGCTATGAATAATGCAGCAAGACATAGAGTCAAGCAGTTTCATGTCAACGAGGATGAGGCTCTCTGAACTAAAGCACGAAAGGAAGCCGTGACTAGGCAGCGCCTGAAAAGCTTCACCTAGTGTAGCGGCTCCAAATGCAAGTTGTCTGTGTGGCTGCCGCTGGCCCTCCTATATCGGGCCACCAGAGGGCATTCATGGTATGGAGCCGCGGGAGCTGTGGCTCAGCAGGCCTGCTTCGTTGGGCCCGCCGGATCCTGTACGAGCGCTGTCAGTGTCTGACGGAAACTAGCAGTTCCCTTGCCACCTTAGATACACATGGGATGGTGTCGATACGTGATACCACAGAAACCACTGTGACATTCAAAACCGTTTTATCTACAACACTTAGCTACACTTCCCAACTACCTCTATGCATTTTAACAATCAAATTAGCCAAACAGTTGTGCAACTGAGAAGTTATTTTATTTTATTTTCGTTACCAGTTTCGGCAATTCATTATACCATCTTCAGGCCCCACATGCACTTGTAAATGCATTCGATATTAGCATGTTGGTGCCGTAGGTTTCTAAATGTCGTGAATTCGTACTTCAAGTACTTCCTTCGAAGACTTGACATGTGCATCTGGGGCTTACAGATGGTATGATGAATTGATGAAAATGATAGCGAAAGTAAAATAAAATAACTTCTGAATTGCTCTTTTTTCTGGCGAATTTCAATGTTAAACATTTGACCTGCCGCTGTCAAATGTTCACAATAGATCAACTGAGACTTCTCTCCATAGTCGCTGCTCCGACTTCAACATACACTACTGGCCACTACAATTGCTACAACACGAAGATGACGTGCTACAGACGCGAAATTTAACCGACAGGAAGAAGATGCTGTGATATTTAAACGATTAGCTTTTCCGACCATTCGCACAAGGTTGGCGCCGGTGGCGACACCTACAACGTGCTGACATGAAGAAAGTTACCAACCGATACATAAAGAAACAGCAGTTGCCCGGCTTTGCCGGGTGAAACGTTCTTATGTTGCCTCGTGTAAGGAAGAGAAATGCGTACCATCACGTTTCCGACTTTAATAAAGGTAGGACTGTAGGCTATGGCGATTGCGGGTTATCGTATCGCGACATTGCTGTTCACGTTGGCCGAGATCCAATGACCGTTAGCAGAATATGGAACCGGTGGGTACAGGAGGGTAATTCGGAACGCCGTGCTGGATCCCAACGCTTCGTATCACTAGCAGTGGAGATGACAGGCATCTTATCGGCATGGCTGTAACGGATCGTCCATCCACGTCTCGATCCCTGAGTCAACATATGGGGACGTTTGCAAGACAACACCCATCTGCACGAACAGTTCGACGACGTTTGCAGCAGCATGGGCTATCAGCTCAGAGACCATGGCTGCGGTTACCCTTGACGCTGCATCACAGACAGGAACGCCTGCGATGGTGTACTCAACGACGAACCTGGGTGCACGAATGGCAAAACGTCATTTTTTCGGATGAATCCAGGTTCTGTTTACAACATCATGGTGGTCGCATCCGTGTTTGGAGATATCGCGGTGAATGCACATTGTAAGCGTGTATTCGTCATCGCCATACTGCCGTATCACCCGGCGTGATGGTATGGGGTTCCATTCGTTACTCGTCTCGGTCACATCATGTTCGCATTGACGGCACTTGGAACAGTGGACGTTACATTTCAGATGTGTTACGACCCGTGGCTCTACCCTTCATTAGATCCCTGCGAAACGCTACATTTAAGCAGGATAATGCACGGCGCATGTTTCATGTCCTGTACAGGCCTTTGTGGATACAGAAAATGTTCGAATGCTGCCCTGGCCAGTAGATTCTCCAGATCTCTCACCAATTGAAAACGTCTGGTCAATGGTGGCCGAGCAACTGGCTCGTCACAATACACCAGTCGCTACTTTTGCTGAACTGTGGTATCGTGTTGAAGCTGCATGTGCAGCTGTACCTGTACACGCCATCCAAGCTCTGTTTGACTCAATGCGCAGACGTATCAAGAGCGTTATTATGGCCAGAGGTGGTTGTTCTGGTTACTGATTTCTCAGGATCTATGCACCCAAATTGCGTGAAAATGTAATCACATGTGATTTCTATTATAATACATTTGTCCAATGAATACCCGTTTATCATCTGCATTTCTTCTTGGTGTTGTAATTTTGATGGCCAGTAGTGTATGTTTTAGCTGTGCACCAACTTTCCATTAACCTCATCACAGAAGGCGGCCCCTGTGCTTTCCGCCAATTGTGTACTCTGTATACTGCTCGTTGTCTGTGCCAAAATAGCAACGGCTCTTGTGAACAGTGATGGAACTCAGGGACAACAAATTGAAGGCTGTATTGCGGCTGATCAAACGCGTCCCATCGGAAGCGCTTGAGGGGCATCTTCATTGTCGCTGCAGAGTGCGGCCGAGAATTGTCATGAAGAAGGAAATTCATGACAATTACGTAGTGTGGGCGACATTACATCAGGCGAAATGTGTCCCCACGTCTCATACTTAGCAGTAGACCCTGTTTACCTATGCATTTTTACGTACTCGCTGTGCGCTCATAACTGAAAAGAGCGACGTGACATAATAGACAGGCTCACTAGGGGCAACACTACCCAACACGTGGGAACAAAGCTTCACCGGATTTTCACTGTGGCGTCCATTTTTCGCCCGATACGATCGTACTTTCCAAAGAGCCCTCGTAGTTACTTGACACACCGCCGTGTTAGACGCTACAGTTCGAAGCACTCTAGTGGAAGACGGTTGCAACTTGGGTCAGCTGTACTGTCTACCATCGGGTTCCCCTACGTGTCAGGCAGCACCGCATAACAGCCACGCTATGACGGAAACAAACCAACAGCCAAACAGGCGAAGACATCAGGTACACACGCCGAAGATTCAAGTCGATTAACAGGAACCTTTCCTTGCAGAGGTCGCCGCGACATATCCGGCCACGGATTCCTACGCCGGGTTTATATTGGCTCCAGCTCACTACATAGGCCCGGCCGGTCGAAGGCAGACCAGTCTTCGTCCGCTGCTAATGGTAACCGCTATAGCAGAGTCTCCGAGAAGATATCACCGAAGCCGCTGTACTGCACTGCCGATCGAAGTACCAGCCGACCGAGAGGAATCACATCGCCGGCTAGATCGACGGACGGCTACGTCTATTGTAGAAGAAGATACGTTCAATAAACTGTTGGAGAACACAACATCAGCGAAGCGCGAAAGTCTACCGAGTAATATAAATGACATTTAATACCTCAACCGATGTTGAGAATACACTAAAAAATTCGGAGACGATACTTTTTAGCAAGTTCTTGTACTATTTTTGACCAGCACAGATGTGGCATGCATCTTAAAAGTTAGTGTGTTCGTATGTGTAGGAGAGTTTTCAGTTACGTTGTAGCTCATACCTATACATGTTGTTGTTGTTGTCGTCATTGTTGCGATATTCAGTCCAAAGACAGGTCTCGTGCAGCTCTTCGCTGAATTTTATCCTGCGCAAGCCTTCCCATTTCTTCGTAACTACAACAATCTAAATTGAATTGAACCTGCTTACTGTAGACATGCCTCCTTCTCCTCTACAACTTTACCCCTTCCACCTCGCAGTAATACCTGCCATTACTAAATTGAGGCTGTGCTTATGTCTCAGGATGTGTCCTACCAACCGAGAGAATCTTGTACTCAAGGTTTGTAATGAATGCGTTTACTACTCAGTTAGATTCAGCTTCTCTTCACTCGTTAGTGGCGGTAGCGATGCTCACGGCCCAATTGGGCCACATTACAGAGACAAAGGAGAAGCAACTGATTTCGTTTTGACCATTCAAAGGTATCTCTTCCTGTGTGTCGTTAGTTAACAAAATCTCAGTTAAAAGCGATACCCTCAGCTGAGCCGCGGCGAGCAGTATCGCCGCTCACATTTCCCAGAGACTGGAATGAGGAATATCTACCAAACGAATATCGGTACTTGGATCTTTAAAGGGAGACAAAGACAGAAACGAAGCTATCAAGCATTCTATTTGGTTTAACTGCACGATTGCTGATCAGTGATTGGAAACAGTCGCGACCATCAAGTATTCAGGAAATAATATTAATATTAAAATTAATAATAATAATAATAATACTAGTAATAATAAATAACAAAACTGGGAACTTGCTTAGCAAGAATTGCTGATGTCGATACTTCCCAACGAGTAACGCACGTTAGTTTTAAAACTGCTGTCCAAATTCTGCTTTACTTGGACTAATACTGACGCCAATCGATGTATGTATAACAGAGGCATTTTGCTTGTGGAACGCCAGAAATCCCTTCTGCTTTACTCGACAATTTTCCGTCTGTTACTACGAACTGTGACCTCTCTGACAGGAAAGCACGAATCCAGTGGCATAACTGAGACGATATTTCATAAGCACGAAACTTCAGTACAAGTCACTTCTGTCGTGTAGTGTCGAAAGCCTTCTGGAAACGTTATTGATATCATTTTGCCGGTCAATGTCTCACTTAATATGCACTGAAGCGCCAAAGGAAGTGGTACAGGAACGCGTATTCAAATACAGAGTTATGTAAACAGGGAAAGTACAGCGCTGCGGTCGGCAACGCCTGCATGAGACAAAGAATGTCTGGCGCAGTTGTCAGATCAGTTGCTGTTCCTACAGTGGCAGGTTGCCAACATTTAAGTGAGTTGGAACGTGGTGTTATAATCGATGCACGAGCGATGGACACAGCATCTCCGAGCCAGCGATGAAGTGCGAACATACCCTGCGACCATTTCCCGAGTGTACCGTAAATATCAGGAATCCGAAAAAACTTCACATCTCCGACTTCCCTGCGGCCGGAAAAAGATGGGGCCAGCGTATGGCTAAGACAGACATATCATGAAAATAAATTACCTATACATATGTACATATTGACACACAAGAAACTTAAGTTTGTCTTTACGACTGAATATCCAGTCCTTCAATCCAGCCCACTGCATTTGGAGTTCCTAGCGGGAAGTCCTCTTTGGCGCCGTGATAGGCTCGAATCCTGCATTCACTGACAATGTAGTGAACAGTCTGGTATGGAGCCCCGCAGTCACAGGCTGGATAAGGCAGCTTCTTCCACTTAAAGAGAGCATCCCTGCATCGGTCATGGCCGGTACAGATTCTGTTGACAGTAGTCCAGGTCTTGCGTTGTAGGTCGAATCCACTTGGAAGTTTAGCACCTGACAAGATGTTATGCAGGTGCACATCTGTCACTGCTTCCCACCGACCTTTCCATTCTTCAGGAGGTTTGAAATTCTTAGCAACCATGTCAGCAGCATCGCACAGAGTTCGATGGCGTGATTTCAGTCTCTTGCGGTTTAAAAGTGGCAGGTCGCTATGCACGGGTAGGTTAGAATTCCTGGAGATCTTGTAGAATTCTCTCATAAGGGCAGTACATCTGCGTAAATCAGGAGCCATTATACCGGTTAACAGTGGAAGCCAATAAACTGGAGTAGATCTGACTGCGCCAGATATTATGCGCATTGTCGTATTCAGCTGGATATCAATAAGCCTTGTACGATGACTGTTCATCCAAACAGGTGCAAAATACTCAGCACTTGAGTACACCAAGCCCAGAGCTGATGATGGTAGGGTGGTTGCTGTAGATCCCCAGGTAGTTCCGAATAGTTCATGGAGGATGTTGTTTCGAGTCCTCAGCTTTTGAGCTAAGTTAAGAAGGTGTTGTTTGAATCATGGTGTACGATCCAGGATGACACCAAGATATTTTGGGTTCGAATTATGACGAAGAATTCTGCCTCTGAAACTTACTTCCAGTTTTACGTTCGCCAACCGTTTATTTGGATGGGAGCAACACACTTCTGTTTTACTCACACTGGGTTGGAGTCGCCAGATTTTGAAGTAATTATCTGATGCAGACAGGTCATTGGCTGGAATCTCTTCTGTTGTCTTCATTTCCTGGTGTTTTACGGCTAGAGCCAGGTCATCAGCATAGCAGTATTTTCTGGACGAAGTGTCAGGTAGATCAGATAGATATAGGTTGAACAGTAAGGGTGCAAGAACTGATCGTTGAGGCAATCCGTTGTTCCGATTCCTCCCCTTACTTATGTTGCTTCCACTGATTACCTGGAACTTCCGATCACTTAGCATGCTGTTAATCAGTCGAGCCATTGTTCTGCAGGGTATGATGCCGAGAAATTTGTAGATAAGGCCTTCCCTCCACACAGTGTCGAAGGCGGCGGTTAGATCAACAAATGCCACAGATGTTTTCTGCTTCATTTGGTATCCTGACTCTATGAAGGATGTGAGAGACAATACTTGGTCACAGCAGCTACGCCCTGGCCTGAAGCCTGCCTGATCAACTGGAACGTTCTCTAAGATAGCGCTACTTATTCTGTTATATATTAGCCTTTCAAAAAGCTTGTAGCAGCAGCTGAGTAGGGAAATGGGGCGATAGTGATCTACCCTGTTGCTGGGCTTGCCAGGTTTCAGAACAGATATTATGTTCGCCTTTTTAAACTCCGATGGAAGTTGACCAGTCAGCAGGATGTCAGTGAAGTATTCTGCCAGCCATTTCTTAGCTTTTCCTCCCATATGTATCGGGAATTCTGGACAGATACCATCGAATCCAGGTGCCTTAAGAGGTTTGAGGTCCTTCAGTCCAGAGTCAATGTCTGAAACTGTGAAGGGATGGGTATACTCAGATGACGGAGATGCCTTCTTTTTCAGGTCACGAAGCTGTCGTCTGATATATCTTGTATGTTTCTTGTCAGGAGGTACTCTTGAGGTAGTAATGATGTGGGAAGCAATTTGGTCTGGTGTTACTTCGGAATTTTTTCTGCATGCTGGTGCACTTCCTTCCAATTTTCTCAGAAGACTCCATGCTTTCCTACTCGAGTGGGTAAAGTCCATATTTTCGACTGTTTCTGCCAATTTCTGCCTCCGAGACATGTCTAAGCTGGACGTTAGTTCCGTAACTATCTCTGGGTCACCACTTTGCTGGAGGTGTTGGTACAGTGTTTCACTTTCATCATTCCATCCTGAAACATATTCTTTTCGGTATTCTCTTGGCATACACTTTTTAGCTGTTGCTGTTACTGCATCAATGAAGCGTTGATAGTTATTATGTGATGGAGGTATCCATCGAATGGTCTTATCCAGTTCCGTTGAAAACTTCATCCAGTCTGCTTTCTGGAAATTCCATCGAGCATGCGGAGTTGATCGTATGACAGGAACCGTGCAGCCAATTTGTATTATTACAGGTCTGTGTTGGCTGTGAGGAAAGGCATCTATCACTTTCCTTGTGTTGTTGATGGTAAAGCCAGTTTCGTTGCAGCTAACAAAGCATAAGTCTGGATTTGAATCCTTGTCCCAAGCAGCTGGCCTGAAAGTGGCTTGATCTTTGGCATCAAACACTAGATGAATATTATTCTCTTCGACCCATTCTGCAAGCATGCTCCCATTTTCATCATTTTGAGAGTACTTCCAAAGTTCGTGGTGACTATTGAAGTCTCCTATGTAAATTGCAGGAAGTTCTGCTGTGTGCAGGACAAAATCGTTCAACGTAACAAAAGTGCAGCCCTTCCGCAAACTGCTGCAGATTTCAATGCTGGGCCATAAGCAAGTGTCAGCGGAGAACCATTCAACGTAACATCATCGATACGGACTTTATTGGCTTTCGGAGCCGAAGGCCCTCTCGTGTACCCTTGATGACATCACGACACACAGTTTTACGTCTCGCCTGGGCCCGTCAACGCCGTCACTGGACTGCTGATGAATGGAAACATGTTTCCTGGTCGGACGAGTCTCGTTTCAAATTGTATCGAGCGGATGGACGTGTACGGGTATGGAGGGAACCTCATGAATACACGGACCCTGCATGTCAGCAGGGGCTAAAAATGGAGTGAATAGCCATTACTGTTCGTAAACCTTTGGCTCATAAAGCGTCCACACCTACTCATCACTGATTTATATTATATGCGGCACTTTACCAGTAATGGTAGTGACGGAAGTGCGAGCTCCAGATGGCTAAGCATTTAGAAACAAAAAATAAAAGAAAAAACAACATCTTTCATGCGGGTTGGGCAAGGCACAAGCCATTTACGTTAAGATAGCAACCAAGCAGCGGGTGGCGCATCAGAAAAGATACAGAAGGAAAATCCGAGGGTCGTGGAATACAGTCATTGCACAGAAACGTTTTCTATTTTCAACTTTTACGTTACTTACGCTGCCAATAAACCGGTGTATCGCTAAACGGATTATACTTATTAATATTTTCATAAAAGGCATGAAGATCAAAAGCAAATGAAAATCGGAAATTGCATGTAAATTTTCTGAAATGGATTGTAATCCGTGCATGAGAACTTTCTGTATAGAATTAGATATTTTTATTATTTTAAAGCCGCGCCGGATTAGCCGAGCGGTCAGGGGCGCTGCAGTCATATACTGTGCGGCTGGTCCCGCCCCGGAGGTTCGAGTCCTCCCTCGGGCATGGGTGTGTGTGTTTGTCCTTAGGATAATTTAGGTTAAGTAGTATGTAAGCTTGGGGACTGATTACCTTAGCAGTTAAGTCCCATAAGATTTCACACACACATTATTTTAAAGTTGATGATTCACACGTGGGGATGATATTTATCTTAAAAACAGGAGAAGGATTATTTTCTCGGCAACTAGAAGGCGGTACAACCCATATTTTTACCATTAAATAGTTGGTTTAAGGTTCCGAAGAAAACTGGTTTTTATCCATTAAATGTTCTCTCTCATTTGCACAGTTTTCCAGCAAACCATGCACAACATAACATTTCGCCAAATATTGGCGAGGACAGCTGGTGGTGTACAAGGGAATTTATTTTGATGCAGTCTTTATCAATATCAAAATGAAACTAACGGAACGCGAAATCTTGTATGCATTAATTACAGCCCTTTCCGCAAATGTTGTTTGGAGAATCCTTTTTGGCAGTTTATTTGCAGTGCCTGGACTCTATGTCTTTTTAAAAATTTCAATAAATACACTCGTTTATTGAGCGTTATTTTGATTTATATGCATTGTAAGTAATGTAAAAAGGGCAAGTATAAATAATGAAATAGATCTCACATGCGGCCTCGATCCCATGACCTTCGGCTTATCGTTCTGGAGTCTTTCCGCTGCCTACAAACATCGTTAACATAAATGGCTCATGCCTCGTAAAGTCCGGGATATACCATATACCTAGTGACTGGTATAGGCTTTTATTTCTACCGCTTTCCGTGCCTTTTAATTTGGGTAATAGGACCATAAGTTGTCGTAAAAGAACCGCGTTTTACGAACAGGCATATGGTCCGACAAATGTGCCGGTGGCGCGATGGTGCATGACAGAATTATCGTAAGAATCTGAAGGGACCTAATTTGTCCACAAAGGAGGATAATGGAAGAGAGAGGGAGGGGGGGGGGGGTGGAAGAGAGAGAGAAGGTGGCCGACTACGATTCACTGCTCCCGTATCTGAGGAAGTACCGTCAATCTACAAAGGAGATTGCCTATAAGAAGCTCGTAAGTCCCATCCTAGAATTTTGCCCAAATGTATGAGTTGCATACCAGATCGGGGTTAACAGAGGACATGAATACATATAAAGAAGTGCAGCACGTATAGTCAGTGGTCTGCTTGACCCAAGGCACAGACGTCACTGAAATGCTGAAGAAACTGTTCTAACTGTTCTACCAGAAGCTGTAAGACAACCACCAACTAACCTGAGGAAGTCAACTGACTGTTTCAAAAACTGCTGTTAATGAATCTATGAGCACAACTGCAGTCCAAAAGTAGTCACTACTGTAGGGCTCTGGAAGATAAGTTAAGACTAATTAACACGCACATACATGCTTTCAAATGATCATTCTTTCAGCGCTCGATACGCGAATGGCTTGGCCGGTGGGACGTCAGCCAGAAATCTGATGGAAAAATGATGTATGGGAATAAGAAAGCTCCAATACCACCCGTCTACTTCAACCCATCACGTCGTATTTCGAGTAAGGGGGGTAGTTTTCCCAAGTTAGTAAAACAACTACAGATAATATTGAATAATGGACCGATTACATTCTTCAATATGACGGCCACAAAATAGACGATTACGATCGAAAACAAACATATAAATGCGTGAAATATTTCAATTAGCTAAAAAATAAATTAACAGGACAGCAGCAGGAATGAGTGGGTTTTTGGGGGAACATTCCAAAGCAACCAAAAACTCTAAAAATATCGCAGCCGATTTCCTGTAGAATACACAGAACGAAAATATACGGAACACAGTTAGACTCGAATAATTCACTTAATCCATACACTCAAACGGAGACAGTGATACCAGACAGCCTCACATAATCGAAAAATAACACACACAAATTCCTCCAGAATGAATGAAAAGAAAATAGTTTAAAAATCCTACACAAGTGGAATAGCAGCGTACGATGGACCTATATAGCTCAAACGAAGACTCAGATACAACCAGCAAAAAACCAGACCGTAAGCGAGAAACTTCACACACCAACGCCTATAAAATGTGTGGTCACCTTGGCCACATCTCTGGCAAGAGGAAACCCATTCGTCTCCGGCTCCTAGCTTACCAACCCTAGGGTGATGACAATCACAGAGTAAAGAATACCTTTATCCATGATGTTCATAAAATGAGGAATCTAAAACCATAAGTTACACCGACAGTAATGAAACATTTATATTCTCTAAGAATGGAAAATTTCATACAAAAACTCTGTTTCACGTCGTTTCTAATTACAGCAGTATGAAACCCAACCCAATCATCTTAAAGTCTAGGACACAAAGTAAGCCGGGCGGAAAGGCCGAGCGGTTCTAGGAGCTACAGTCTGGAGCCGCGTGACCGCTACGGTCGCAGGTTCGAATTCTGCCTTGGGCATGGATATGTGTGATGTCCTTAGGTTAGTTAGGTTTAAGTAGTTCTAAGTTCTAGGGGACTGATGACCTCAGCAGTTAAGTCCCATAGTGCTCAGAACCATTCGAACCATTTGAACACACAGTAACTTACATATAAGTACATACCTATACATTCCAGAGTTGGCAGTTTAGCCTTCTACGTAGATAGTTCGCCAGACAACCTCCAAACACGAATACATCCATAGAACGGTAGCCTGGAGTACCGCGATTGTTGGTGGCGGAAAGGATACCACGTGTCTCTCCTGTCCTCTGAATAAACTGCGTGGTGAGGCGTTTAGTATTCCTAGGTATGACGGACGATCTGGTAATAGCCACTCTTGCGCAGTACTGCTTTTCCAAGTTGCAACTCTTTTAACTGCTTGTATAGAAGTTGTGGATAACCTTTGTCTCAGTGAATTACTCCTGAACCCTAGCTTCCAAAGAATTAAACTGTATGCCGGCCGGAGTGGCCGTGTGGTACTAGGCGCTACAGTCTGGAGCCGAGCGCCCGCTACGGTCGCAGGTTCGAATCCTGCCTCGGGTATGGATGTGTGTGATGTCCTTAGGATCGTTATGTTTAATTAGTTCTAAGTTCTAGGGGACTGATGATCACAGATTTTACGTCCCATAATCCATCCAACCACGTAAGCGTATCATACATTTATCTGTCAACCTTCCTCATTTGGGTAAACTAGATAAAGCGGTTCTTAACTGACATATATCACATATACTGTTTCTATTACTCATTAATCGATTTCACCTTGCGTGAATATTCGTTGGCAAGTAGAAAAATTGGTTTGCTTGCACATCAACTTTGTTATCCAGCAATTTGCGGGAGTACCTCTAGTAAATACTTTTCAATGACAGAAGTTTGTGTGCCTAGCAAAAGAATAATTGAATTGTAGACATATAGGGACATCCCACTCAAAAGTAACCGCTGCTTCAATTGGCGGTGAGTGTAGTTCTACCCTAACTGTTCCCTGTTACTGTCAAAATGGATTACGCCGTGATTCACACGAATGAGCGTGCCGACCCGAGTACAACAAAAAAATTTAATTATGCTCTCAACAACCGGAGGATATTAAAATTTTAATTTCATCAAATAGCAGAAATTTAATTAAATATCTTTTGAAGAGGACCCGTGCACCGTTCGTCTGCCCGAGGGCCCAGCGTGGAGCAACGACTCCTAACTGTCCGCTTTATACCGGAAGACGTGATTTCGAACAGCTGCTCGTCTAACGCCATTGTTTCCGTGCCTTTGACGAGCTTCGCTGACAGACGGGAGAAACCTTTTCAGTTGCTAGGGAAGATGAGTTTCTCTTGTGGCTAATGATTTCGAGTATATAGTATTACGGGCAGAACATTGTATTCAGCATAAGCTGTGGGGTCTCCACTAGACACTTGATACCGACTGCTCCTTCTCTCTAACAGAATACAACCTAAGGTTTCTAACAGAAACGCGACACAAGAGACACAGAGTAGCTTTACACAAACTCACTGTCCTGAGGTACAGTATTACAGAAATTTAGCAACTCATTTCGTTGTACATATATAATATCACTCACAGCAGAAAGCAAACTCTGTCACACCTGCCTCTCATAGTATTCACAAACGCCCATGTAAGAGAATGTGTTAGAATATAGAAATTAACAATGTAACATTTGACTTGCCTTCTGCGTTACAAATAGAAGACTGGTGCTTTCATTCTAAAAAAACCTGCGAAAATTTAACAGATGATAATTACACCTAGCACGACACATACTGAATGACACCCTGGGCAGTATCACCGTATCTCAAACACAAGCTAAATGCAAGAATCTACAGCTGTTACTGTTAGAACAAAGGGAAACACTTTTCAAAGCAAAGGAAACCTACATTCTTTTTATTTTCCCGGAACACGCTGCCCTACTGTCTTGTATAAATGTTCAGAAGGTATAATAGTACACAATTCGTACTTCCACGTGGGAGATACTGAAGAGGCTGTTCTCATCACAATAAAATTAGCGAACTGCTGATCGGGCTAGGGAATATCAGGTCCTTTTGTCGAGTTGTTGGGTTAGAGAAGTGAAACAGAAAGGTGAAAAAATTGAAAATAAATGCAGTTGTTACTTATTTTCTGTGGTGTCTGGCGACACAAGAAACCTGGTGAGATGAATACAGGGATACCATTATAAAATCAAGCCGGCGTCCCACGAGAGTACTTACGGTATTCTACTAGAGGAAAGCTCTTCCTTCTATTCCCTGTTTGCATTTGATATAGGTTTTACTTTTTCCGTTGATGGTTCTTTTGCTGTACAAATGTATTATCTGGTCTATTACTTTCAGCGATTCATTTACTAACTTTGTCGTACCTGACCTTATCCTGAATGTTTACAGGTAACACTGTTTTACTTTCACTTACATTCATCTTTTGAGTTGTTTTCAGTAGAATATTCATTCTGTTCGGAAGTTCATATTTCTCCTCCCTGATCGTTAATACATTGCCTACATCGTTCCTCATGTTCCTTTACTGCTTGTCCTGTACAGATTAAACAAGAAGAAGTATAACTACTTTCATAAATTGTTTTACGTTCTTCAACTCCAAACTGCGACCAGATTTCTGAACTAGTTATAGATAACCTCGGGTTCTCTGTATTTTAGCCCGGGCAAAGCCAGAATTAAAAAATAAATATCGATTCCAGGATCTTACTGAGGAAGTGGCAGATAATGTGGTTGCATACTACCATCCTTGAAGATATCCAGTAACTAAATATCTCTAGAGAGTAAAATTATCAGTTTTCTCCTTGTTCTAACAGTGTTTGAAAACTTCGAAATTGATTCATTACTAAACTATTAATCTTTATTTCTTCTAAAATATTACAGAACGTTTTAATTTGTCTTTAAACTCCACATATTTCCCACTTTCTATTCGTTAAAAGTTGTAATATTTTGGAAACATAGACGATATCCATACAAATCTCTTACGTGTTTGATTCATCATTAATTGCCAGTTTTAGTCAAATGCTCATTGAAAAAACTACAGGTTTATGTGGTGATACATATGTTATTAAGCAATCATACAGGAAGTCAAAAACAACGAGAAAGTGCTAAGATATGTTTCAAATACATCGTCGATACAACTGAGTGTAAATCAAATTATTGAAGGTAATGTAATCACCACCGTCTCTAAACGAACTACTCTGCAAATATCTTATTAACCATACTTCTGGTTAAAAAGCAGCTCTTCTGAAAGCACGCCATGATACGTAGGGGTGTTACAGCAAATCAGTCATATTTTCATGCCAAGACCAAGGAAGCATGGTTGTTCAGGTAATCAGATAGTTTTAAATGACGTAAGTCTAACGACTACCATATTGTGTGCAAATAAAAAACACTTTCACCTTTCAGTTGGAGAAGTCTATTTAATTTCGACGTCATTATCGCTTGAGAGGTACGAAGCTTAACTGTGTACAATCTGGTGGACTTTTTCATTTTCCTGTGCTTACTTCCCGCCTCTGATAAGACAGCATATTTTCCTTCGCTGCTTATGTACGAAATTTTGAGAACTGACATGCTACAATGAATATTAACTTACATTTGTAATTAAGTTAAAAGTGGGATAGATTCACTGCAGTAACAGGCAGTGCTTTTAACAAGCAATATACAGTGATGCTTTACAAACGCTCACAGTGTCAGATGTAATTAAAATGGTCAGCTTCACTGCATTTTGTGCACGGATAAATTTAAGCAGTTTCGTAGATCACATATGGTGGCACACATTGAGGACTAATGGTATTGTCACAAAACAACGTGGTCAACATGCCGTTAATTGCATCGACATTTACACAGCTGCGTGTCGTTGTGGCACTTGCTACTAAGTTTATATGAGCAGAGCATTAATCATGTTTGCTTGAATACAGTAACAAATTACGCAGCTTAGAAAACCAAAGAACAAAACACTGTAACTGGGCTATACTATATGACCAATTTAACTAACGGTATCGAGGCATAAACGATTCGTGTTAAACAGCATTCTATGTATTACGAGTGCTGCAAGCTTTACTGGGAATGTTGGTGCTCTCGAAGATATGTAGCTCCTTTGATAGGGATATTTTTACCATTACTAGACTGTCATAAATCAGAATATGTTATTTTTTCTTTTTAAATCCCAAACTGCTTTTCAAGGATTGTTAAGAATGTACTGAACCTCGAATTTGCAAAATTTTTATCATCTAGCAAAATCAGCAGCTGCATGTCTCATAAGAGGACCCTTCAGGTTTCCTCGCATTTACATGGTTGGAAGTTCAGTGCCAGGAAATAAATTTTTTTAAAGTAATATTTATCTAAAAGAAATTAAAACACCGGCCGGGGTGGCCGAGCGGTTCTCGGCGTTACAGTCTGGAACCGCGCGACCGCTACGGTCGCAGGTTCGAATTCTGCCTCATACATGGATGTGTGTGATGTCCTTAGGTTTAAGTAGTTCTAAGTTCTAGGGGACTGCTGACCTCAGAAGTTAAGTCCCATAGTGCTCAGAGCCAATTGAACCATTTGAAACGAAAACGCGAAGCTTGAAAACTTGTTAAGTTCATTTAAGTATGAAGTACTCGAAACTTTAAAGAGGTCTGTGTGTAGCTGCATGTGTAGCTTTGTAATCTTGTAATTGCTAGGTTAGTGGTTCCCATGTCTCTGGACATAACTACTTCCCTCTTAACAGGATTCTGTATTTGTTTTAAATGGAAATGTTAATTAACAAATATCGAATCATTACTATTTTATATCATCACACCTTTAATTTTTAGTTACTAAATCAATGTAACTGAAAGTGTCCATGATTAATTAAAATTTGATTAGAAATACTGAAATTGTTTTCGCGAAGCGAATAAAATTGCATACACAAAGTAATGGTTTTATATTGTGTTTCTATATGTTTAAAATCTCTTGATATATAAAAAATTATTTTATTTACTATTTGGTGTCTCGAGTATTTCTACCATGTTTTAATTTGTCACTGAATATTCGTCTCCGGAGTTTGTGATAAACTGCCGCACGTCATGTTACTCTTCAAAGGATTTAACATGTCTATTACTATACAACATAGCACAAATGAGACAATTTAAATTGTTAATGAATGACGTAGTAAAATAGCAAGCACGATATTGTGTTGGTTTACGTAAATGGATGCAGTAACATAATAATTGGTCAGGGATGTGCTGAATTAAAATAAAGTTTACATTCTTACACAACTTACGGGAAATTTTGCATGTTTATCATCATACTAGGAGACTCAGACTACTCATCGGTATTTGTTCTTTCATTGATAAATACGACGGTCGTTCAATGAGTAATGTCCCACATTTTTCAAAAAGCCATTAATACACATTGACAAACTTCGTTGTTCGTGCTTCACATTTGATGTTTGTTCTGTGAGCTGGTGAAGCTTCCAACCGTTATGGCAGATTGCAGAGCCGTAATACAGCGTCAAAATCGCGTCTATATACGACTCTCGTTACTTAATTCCTCTGTGCAGTAAAAGAAACCGTGGTGAACATCCATAAATGTTTATGTGCAGTGTATGGCAATGCTGCAGTTGATAGGAGTACAGTTGGGTGACAGGTAAAGAAAATTACAGCCTCAGGAAATGCAGAAACAGAGCTCCATGATCAGGTACGCGCGGGACGTCCTGTCACAGGCACTGCTCCAGATGTGCTGAATCGTGCAGCTACCATTATTCGCGCCAGCCGGCGCATCACAACTCGACAACTGACTCTACAGTTGTCGGTCAGCACTGGAAGTCTGCAGTGAGTGAGACTCTTGGATATTCAAAGAGGTGCTCACGATGAGTTCCACTAATGCTCACAGAGGACTACAAGATCCGAAGAACGACCATTTCATCTGAACTGTTGGAGCGTTTTGAGACCGACGGAAACCCCTTTGTGTCACCGATCGTTACGTGCAACGAGAGCTAGGTACACTACTTTGCTCCAGAAACAAAAAAACAGTCCATGGAGCAGAATCGTCCTCATTCACCATGAAAGAAGAAATCCAAGACAACGCCCTCTGCTGGAAAAGTCAAGGTGACAGTCTTGTTCGATTGTGATGCCGTCATTCTCGTGGATGTGATGCCAAGAGGGTCAACCATCAATTCAGAGGCCTAAGTGAAGACTCTAAATAAACTCAAGAACTGTTTCCGACGTGTTCTGTCGGACAAGAATCCATCAGAAATCTCGATCCAGCACGATAATGCACCCCCACGCACACGTCTGAGAACCCGCGAACATCTCGCCAAACTGAGTTGGCTATCATTGCCTCATCCACCCTATAGTACAAACCTGGTACCGTTGGACTTCTATGTCTGGGTCCCTTTAAGATTCTCTACGGGGAATGCGTTTTGACGACGACGGGAATGTCGGTCAGGTAGTGAAAATATGGCTACGCCTACACGACAACAGCTTTTACCGACAGGAAAGACATGCTCTTCCACAATCTTGGAGTACGGCCATAGAACATGATGGAGACTACGTAGAAAAATGGGACATGGACAAGACATGTTGATGTACACTGTCGCCAATTTCTGATTCTTAACAATAAATATTTTGACTAAAGTTCAGTCTTGATCACGTCATGTATGTTTTAATGATACAGGTAACCGGTTTCGGTTCTTTCTACAAAACCATCATCAGACCCATGGCTCCCTTAGGATGGTAGGCGGAGCTCTCCTCGCTGCTGATCAGTTGACTGCGTAGCAGCGAGGAGAGCTCCGCCTACCATCCTAAGGGTGCCATGGGTCTGATGATGGTTTTGTAGAAAGAACCGAAACCGGTTACCTGTATCATTAAAACATACATGACGTGATCAAGACTGAACTTTAGTCAAAATATAACAATTAATTGATCACTGCTTTCCAGAAATGTTTACCAAAATTAACAATAAATATTTTCTGAGAAAGAAATGTGGGGCATTACTTATTGGACGACCCTTGTATGTGACTGATAGTACTACAGTTCAGTGAAACATGTAATATATTTTAAAACGGCGAAGTGACTGTAGGTATGTTTAGTGAGGATGCAGCACGATAGGAGCGAAGTGTCACATGGAGCCAATTGATCGATATGTTGAACTCAAAAACATGTTAATTCGTTACAAGTTAATTCACAATTCGGAATACGGACAACCATCACCCTGTATAATGGAATGACGACTCTGGTATCTCGGCCCAACGATCTTGACAGTCTACCAGAGGGATGGACCTAGACGGCGGCCTCTATGTGGCGTTCGTAATACTTGCGAACGCTACTGTAGCCGACTCAGCGCAAGGTGCGGGCCACGGGCTGAGCTATGACGTCAGTCGTGTTCCCACGGCGACCTCGCACTGTTTGTTGTGCTCATAGTTGTTTCGTCTCTAATATTGCTAGGTCTAGACCCTCGACTTGATCACTCACTGGACCTGTCATATTGCTGTGTTGTCTTCGTTGTCCGTCCGTTGCTGTTGTCTTTCCGTGGTTAAGGGTGACTCGCTGTCTCCGCCCACAGCCAGTGGGTCACTGCCTGATTGCCATCTCCGATTCCGCTTAAAATGACGACAGCGAAAATTTGTGGTGCACCAGGACTCGTACCCAGATTTCACGATTATTGCGAGCAGTTTCATTACTCTTATACTATCCGAGCAAGACTCTTGGCCAGACCAAAATTTCCTTATGCCGTCAACCATGTCCGAAGGAAAACTGAATCGGACCAAAGCTTCCATACGTCGTCAACCGTGCCCGAGGGAACGTTCAGTATAATACAGACACTTCTGTATCGTATCGTGTTAACTCGTTTGATGTGTAAGTTCAAGTGAAGAATTTCGCCAGTGCAGAGGATGAAGATCGTCTGGCTAAACTGAGATTAAAAACCAATAATAGTTTGCTTTTAATCTGTGTTGCTATGCTCGCAAAATGACTGTGACCTTCTTCATTCTCTAGGTGCTATACAGGAGTAGATCTTACTCCAAAGAGTATTATATTCTCTCTGTATACGGAATTAGGACTCCGAAATGCTTTGGTCCTAAAGAGAAGAATATCATATTGGGACTGAGGATGGCGTTTTAATACCAGAATTATGGGGAGCCTCGTACCGTGTGTTCATATATGACTTCGGTCAATATGGAAATCTCTCTGTCCGGAGTAACGAATTACTTTGACTCTGCTCGAAAACGTTGCTAAGTGTTGGTATATAAGTAAGATGCAACAGATTTCAAAAATAAATTTTCTATGTTGATTCATGTGTATAAGGGCATTCTGTAACTCGACGATTTGAACATTTAATAGAACCCACAGTACTGGCCTGAAAGAAAATAGACTTACGTACTTCCTCGTTAGGGAGTACCGCGTCCTGAAATGCAGCTTCACAGCTGGTTGTGGTAAGAATTCTGGGAGTTTCTGTACACACGTATGAGGGATTTCCATAGCATGCCTTTAACGTAAATCTACTTGGAGATGCTTACACACATGCTGCATTAAAAGCGTAGGGTAATTCTGTACATTACCAAACAAGTTCCCACTCTGTATGATTTCTTGCGAGTCGTTTCATTTACCTGCAACAAATGGAACAAATTTAACTATGATGACGATGATTGTTATTGTTATTATTTCGGATCGCTTATACTAAGGCGTGATTCTCCTTGTATATAAGACAGTTTTCAACGTTTATTTTATTGTTGTTCTGGGGGAAAACGTTTTCCACGTGTGGCTCTCTTTGCATCCCTAACCCATATTTGAGGGGCAAGACTCAACTGGCCTCGTCAGTACATTTTTCCTTATAAAATATCATATACATGTAGACTCTGGTTGAAACTGCACGATGCATCACAAAGGTGTGATGAAACGTGTGTGTGTGTGTGTGTGTGTGTGTGTGTGTGTGTTTTTCATCGTAAAACTAGAGCGCTAGGTGTAATGTAAACCAGGGTTGGTATATACAGGGTGTTACAAAAAGGTACGGCCAAACATTCAGGAAACATTCCTCACACACAAATAAAGAAAAGATGTTATGTGGACATGTGTCCGGAAACGCTTAATTTACATGTTAGACTTCATTTTAGTTTCGTCAGTATGTACTGCACTTCTTCGATTCACCGCCAGTTGACCCAACTGAAGGAAGGTAATGTTGACTTCGGTGCTTGTGTTGACATGCGACTCATTGCTATACAGTACTAGCATCAAGCATATCAGTACGTAGCATCAACAGGTTAGTGTTCATCTCGAACATGGTTTTGCAGCCAGTGCAATGTTTACAAATGCGGAGTTGGCAGATGCCCATTTGATGTGTGGATTAGCACGGGGCAATAGCCGTGGCGCGGTACGTTTGTATCGAGACAGATTTCCAGAACGAACGTATCCCGACAGGAAGACGTTCGAAGCAATTGATCGGCATCTTAGGGAGCACGGAACATTCCAGCCTATGACTCGCGACAGGGGAAGACCTAGAACGACGAGGACACCTGCAATGGACGAGGCAATTCTTCGTGCAGTTGACATAACCCTAATGTCAGCGTCAGAGAAGTTGCTGCTGTACAAGGTAACGTTGACCACGTCACTGTATGGAGAGTGCTACGGGAGATCCAGTTGTTTCCGCACCATGTACAGCGTGTGCAGGCACTATCAGCAGCTGATTGGCCTCCACGGGTACACGTCTGCGAATGGTTCATCCAACTATGTGTCACTCCTCATTTCAGTGCAATGTTCTCTTTACGGATGAGGCTTCATTCCAACGTGATCAAATTGTAAATTTTCACAATCAACATGTGTGGGCTGACGATAATCCGCACGCAATTGTGCCATCACGTCATCAACACAGATTTTCTGTGAACGTTTGGGCAGGCATTGTTGCTGATGTCTTGATTGGGCCCCATGTTCTTCCACTTACGCTCAATGGAGCACGTTATCATGATTTCATACGGGATACTCTACCTGTGCTGCCAGAACATGTGCCTTTACAAGTACGACACAACATGTGGTGTCATGCACGATGAAACTCCTGCACATTTCAGTCGAAATGTTCGTACGCTCCTGAAAAACAGATTCGGTGACCGATGGATTGGTAGAGGCGGACCAATTCCATGGCCTCCACGATCTCCTGACCTCAACCCACTTGACTTTCATTTATGGGGGCATTTGAAAGCTCTTGTCTACGCAACCCCGGTACCAAATGTAGAGACTCTTGGTGCTCGTATTGTGGACGGCTGTGATACAATACGCTATTCTCCAGGGCTGCATCAGCGCATCAGGGATGCATGTATCCTCGCTAACGGAGGACATTTTGAACATTTTCTGTAACAAAGTGTTTCAAGTCACGCTGATACGTTCTGTTGCTGTGTGTTTCCAATCCATGATTAATGTGTTTTGAAGAGAAGTGATAAAATGAGCTCTAACATGGAAAGTAAGCGTTTCCGGACACATGTCCACATAAAATATTTTCTTTCTTTGTGTGTGAGGAATGTTTCCTGAAAGTTTAACTGTACCTCTTTGTAACACCCTGTATAGTATAAGGGGTGACCAATTATTTTCCGTTTGATGGTGTTGCTGCAACGTATATGCAACACAGTACGACTGCAATACGGGTATATAACGCCGACGAGGTCCGATGTGCCAGCCTGCCTGCATGTGGTTTTTAGGCGGTTTTCCACATCCCACTAGGTGAATACTGGAGTGGTCCTCACATCCTGCCTCAGTTACATTCCTCGCAGACATCTTAACACGTTCGCACTATTCCATAGATTACACTAGATGCAGACAGCAGGGGTACACTAATTCCATCCTGTGGTAAGGGGGGGGGGGGGAGTTATGGGGTGGCGGCAGGAAGAGCATCCTGCCACCCTTTAACATTAACCTTGCCAGATCCGTTCCTAACCATACCGATCCTACGAAAACGCGGGATACAGGCACAAGCGAAAGAATGTAGGCAAGGCATTAGTGTGACATTAGTGTCTTTCCGGCTATTGTGCATTAAGTGCTGAGACCTGCATTATGGCGACGTTTTTACCAAATTCGGCCGAACAACACCAATGTGCTGTTATTTTCTTTTTGGTTGTTGGAGGAAAAACATCGGTATACATCCATCAGAGAATGACGAATGTGTATGGAGCAGAACGCCTGTCGAAAATTACTATTGTGGAATGGCGCGCCAAGTTCTGTGCTGGAGGTCAAATGGGAACCAATCAACCACACGCCCTACATTCCTGATCCCTCCCCATGCGATCATCACGCCTTCGGTCCTTTTAAACAGGCATTGAAAGGTCGACGATTCCTGTCGGAGGAGAACGTGCAGCAGGCAGTGATGACTTCTTAACTCAGCAGGACACAGTGTTTTATCAAGTGGGTATCTACGGACTGGTGCATTGGTGGGATGATTGCCTCAATGGTCACGGAGATTTTGCGTCATTGGCACCACGATTTTGGGCGTTAAGGCCTTCCAAATGAAATTTTTCCGCCCCTTATGTGTCTTATAACGAAAGAATATTTCGTTGGGCCAAGATTTCTGTAGCTCGTAGAAACTGGGTGGTGATTAGGTGGGAGAGACAGATTAAAAGAAGCTACATTGATTTCTTTTTACTATCATCCCAGAACCCTAGGTGTTAAGTGTCATCTAGATTGTCAGTAAGTTTGTGGGACACGTTTCAACAAGAAACACAGAAAGAAATCTGAAAATAAAGACGGAAACTCAAAGTAGCGTGCCTTGCAAGAGGACAAGTGTTGAAATTCTGCACTATGTCTTCTGTGTAACGATTAAGAAAATAAATTCAGCCCCTAGACCAGCGCAAGTCGTCGCTAGACCGTGTATCCTTTTATCTGGTATTTTTGTTGTGTACGGCTGAGAGAGTCAGTAGTAATGAAGCTTACATTTGCCCTTCAATAACTGTGGGAGGCTAAGGAGCATATTTGCATAAAACTCTCGAGTTGTTACTAAGATAATATATTTACGTTGCTGGTAGCCAATAACTTGAATTTTCTGTGCGAAGTTGCCTGTTATTTTATTATAATGTTGCATCTATGTTACGTCAAACTTATAGATTTCATTCTGAAGTGCAAGCCTGATAATGCTTCCCCTTGCATCAAGTAACAGATTTTTTCCTGTTCCATTAATCAACGTAGGTCGCAAAATGGTAATTTAAACGTGCCTGTACGCAATACTGTTAATCTAATATTGTCCTGGTGATGCCCATGTGAATGATTCCTAGGGGGTTCCAGTATATTCCTAAATTCATCGTTTAAAGTTGTTTCTCTAAGTGACACTCTTACATGTCAAACAAACCTCTTGAATATTGCTGGCTTTGCAGCTATCATACTCGGCTTCAAGAAGCTGTTTTTAGAGCAGTTGAGAATGCAGCTGCGGCAAGACGACGTAATGTAATGTGAGGTACCAATGACAGATGGTTTGCTAAGTGATGGTATCGTGATAAAGATCACCTAAATTGTCGTCCTTCTCCGCGATTGGTTGCTGCATTCGGAAGTTGCGCGCCATAATGACAATCTTCTATTATTAATATCAGGCAAACGAAACAGCGTATTTATTTGCATTTCATATTTAAATCATCTCTCAAAAGCGTGCTGTCATTCCATTATTTCGGAAGTATTAATAACCAACGGAATAATAAACAATTGCGAAACGAAATGTCAGACGAAGCACTTCGGTGATCTTCGGATCACGCCTAACTTGGATGGTGTGCGAAGTGGTTCCGCTGTGAAAGCACAGGTGGTTCGGCAGTGCCGAAGGACACCCATGTTGTCTGCCGTGGTATCAGCTAAGATTTAATCTGTTAGTAATCTATGGTTTGTTAATAGAGCTTGTTGCGAAGCTTCGGAGGACAGACATGTTGTCTGGCGCGGTCGGTGTTGGCTGAATTGGTTAATTAATGTTTGTTCATAAATACGAATTATTACTTGGAACTAGAGAATAAATTTTACAGATAAGGAGTGACATATTAAGTTGAATCCTTCATGTCTTTTGTTACTGACGTTTTTCATTTATGAGTCTTAAAAGATAACAATTAGTTAACACAGACATTATTTATACATAAAATTCTCTTACTCTGGAGATTAATATGTTTCATTACGTATCACAGACGAATACAATATTTGTAATTTTCTTGGTGTTTCTTTTCACAGTGCCAAGGCAACAACAACTGGCAGATACGGGATGGAAATCGAATAGGATGTTCGGTTGTTTTGAGGAACACCATCATTAGGAATGTAAAACTAAAATTAGTAATGAATGCTTTGTGATTTTGTGTTATCAGCAGTCTACCACCATCTCCAAAGCGCATTACGTAGACTCAATTACCGTACATGTGACATTGTGTCATAGGAGCAGGGCAAACAGCGCATCTCAAGTGGTTATTATGTAATCGAGGTACACACACTTAATTGGATGGACATCTGATGCTTTGTTTAACAAATATCATATTGATTATTTCAGCAAACGTATGTGTAACGGTTTTGTGTGTATTTACGAATCGAGAGAAAGAAGAAAATAAACATTAATCGTAAGTTTAATGTTAATGCAGCTCATTTCGATCTGAAGTTATAAGTATTGGTCAAGATGCTGGTGACATTGATGAATGTCACTTTGTATGGATAAGGAAGTCTCAAGCGCGAAGATACACACAGGCAGTAGATGATGATGAGTAGCTAGTTAATGAGAATCTAAAATGTCAGCAGCATTCCCTCAGAAGTCGCTATTAGATAGTCGTACGCGCGTCCTTTTATAGCTGCAATCGATTATAGCACTCACCATGACACTATAGACATCTGACGTCCGCCTCGTGTACTCTGTCTTCACCACAATGGACCTCATTTATGCACTTCGTTGGTGACCACCCACTCAGATAAATAATAAGTAATACCCCCTCGTAACGTTTACCGTTGATGATGAATGAAATAATTTCGCGATTTGAAAAGCCTGCCCACAGTCTGCAGCTGCAAATGATAATTATATGACGTAGAGGCTCTGTAACATGCCATCATATTCCATTGACACATGTCATTTGTCGTCTTTTCTCTGTGTATTTCTTCTGATTTTTTTCAACTCTAAGGTTTATTCCTACATATGAGAAGTTGTTTTATTGTGATCTAGCGATAACGTCTTTGACTAACAAACCCATGTTGCGCGCCCCGCGATCAGTTCCATATTTTTTTAATATAAATCATTAACTCTGGCGGTCGAAGACTTTATATGTAAATAGTCACCATCACTCTACAATGGCTGTGTAAAAAGATGGAGGAACGGATAAAGATTAAGTGCACCATTCCGAATGGAATCCTGTCCATAAAACAGGGAGAATCAGGAAATTTCAGTTCTAAGTTCTAGGGGACTAATGACCTCAGCAGTTGAGTCCCATAGTGCTCAGAGCCATTTGAACCATTTGAACAATACAGAGCAATGTTCTTAACGTTGTAATGAATTAAAATGAAATGAGTCTAATCTTCTCGGGACTCGCATTTAATTTGGAGATTGCAGAAAGTATAAATGTAAGACTCCCACATTTGGATAGCTCGAAAAACTAAGAAAAAAGAAATAAACACTTAACAAAGGTAACTGAGCATACAATATGCGTTAGCAAATGAGTTAAGTATGGGCTGCTCAGAATATAGGTTGCACTGCTGCCTGAGTGAAACTTATATTTTGGAAGTACAGCAAGAGGGAGACAATCAGCAAGAGATGAGAGAATGAAAACGAGTACCGTCTTAAAAACAAATTTCTCTCCACAACTCTCACAATTCCGAAGCGCCACTTCGGGAAGTGATTGAATGCTGCTGCTAATCTGGCGCCAAGTTCACTTTTCCATGCAGGCACAGGGGAAATTTCTCACTCAAATTTTGCAACAAAACATCATTACGATTCATGAATTTAGTATTGGTCTCTAATAGTCTGTTCTCCACTAGTCAGCAAAGACTGCACACCGTCTGGTGGTCAGGGTATCACTTTCGATTGGACAGACCGTGATTTTAGAGGGTAACACCAAATTTTCTCACACCATGAAAATGCTGGGAGGTGACCTTTTGTTTGATGTACAGATGGAAAGGCCAATTTTACTCTCAAGCATCCTCATGGGAGAGTTATGGCGTCTTGCGACATCCTCTAGTGCATGTGGTTAGTGGATTAGACATTGAGAATTTCGAAAATGAGGACTATATCCAGGAAAGCCGGTTGCCTCCGTGCTATTGTGACACCTTGAAAAGTCTCCTGCTGCCATCACGGGATTATCGAGTCCTCCAGACCCACTCCTTTCGAATAATCGCCAGTCCTAGTACAACATACGAATTTCACACAGATAATTATTGCAGAATCGTGACAGAGATTAAAAAAAGTTGCAAAGAATTATGTGACAGTTCTGTCAGAGTTTATTCCACAATTGTGTTTTAGAGTTATAGTAAGGATAATCAAATGTGAAAGTCACAAGCACAACGCTGTAAGGAAAAATAATTTTCTCAGTCAGTGTATCCCCATTCCAGATTCAGTATGGAGTTTCATATTTTGGAGTTGCTACAATTATATCAATGCGTGGGTACTAGCACTGGCCAAGAAAAGCTGTTAACGTCCGCTACAGCAGCTGTCTACATTGGCTGCTTCTTCCTGACAATGAGTCATTTGACTCATTCTTCAAAATTGAAGTTTGGTGAATGACAGCATTTACAAAACACTGAGGTTTCAATGAACGATGAATTAATGATTGAATGAAAGTAGTTAAATCGTGCTAACGTGTTGAGGAGTCAGTGAGCCTCAAATAAATGCTAGGTGACCTGGATGACATTCCTGGTAGAATAAAAAGGATTCTGCATAATTTATTTTTTGCAAATTCGTGATTACAGAGGTACAAAGATGAAATCAGATGGCCACCAAGTTAGACGTTCATTGAGGGTACATTTAAGAAAGGACCTAAAAGTCGGCAGAAGAGACTCCAGGACGAGATAACAAATTTCGTTCACACTGCAGCAAGCAGCTGTTGCCTCAAGAAAGATTAGCGCTGGAAATTACGAAACGCGGACTGATAGACCGGTAACAGCGGTGTCAGTTTAATATAAGGAAGAGGAAAAATCGGCCAGAATACTCGTTTAGAAAAAAAGTAGCAATGGCGCAGAGATATTCTGCTGCAAAAACTGAAACACACCCTGGGCTTGGACGCATATTGAAGCGGTTCAAAATGCACTGAAATCTATTTATTTTACTGCTATCTCCACATTCAGAGACTTCTGAAAAAGTTCAATTATTAAATATTTGTTAAGGTAAAATTTGCATGTGAAAACGAACCCTATAGCTTCACTTCATTACCCTTGTTCTAGACCTGATAACCTCTTTCTTGACCATTCCATTCCGTTCAACTAATCTTGCAAGTACTTTATCATGACTGGCAAAATTACAAAGTCATTGGAAATAACATACGGTTTTGTTTATTATTCTCCCTAAGAATCATTCCCTTTCCAAATTTCTCATTGGTTCTCTCTCATCATTTGCTCCACACACAAACTCAATGACATATGGGTACAGCTCTGCCCCTCTCGTTTCTCGGATACTGCTTTTTATCGCAAGTGACCTACACTCCTGGAAATTGAAATAAGAACACCGTGAATTCATTGTCCCAGGAAGGGGAAACTTTATTGACACATTCCTGGGGTCAGATACATCACATGATCACACTGACAGAACCACAGGCACATAGACACAGGCAACAGAGCATGCACAATGTCGGCACTAGTACAGTGTATATCCACCTTTCGCAGCAATGCAGGCTGCTATTCTCCCATGGAGACGATTGTAGAGATGCTGGATGTAGTCCTGTGGAACGGCTTGCCATGCCATTTCCACCTGGCGCCTCAGTTGGACGAGCGTTCGTGCTGGACGTGCAGACCGCGTGACACGACGCTTCATCCAGTCCAAAACATGCTCAATGGGGGACAGATCCGGAGATCTTGCTGGCCAGGGTAGTTGACTTACACCTTCTAGAGCACGTTGGGTGGCACGGGATACATGCGGACATGCATTGTCCTGTTGGAACAGCAAGTTCCCTTGCCGGTCTAGGAATGGTAGAACGATGGGTTCGATTACGGTTTGGATGTACCGTGCACTATTCAGTGTCCCCTCGACGATCACCAGTGGTGTACGGCCAGTGTAGGAGATCGCTCCCCACACCATGATGCCGGGTGTTGGCCCTGTGTGCCTCGGTCGTATGCAGTCCTGATTGTGGCGCTCACCTGCACGGCGCCAAACACGCATACGACCATCATTGGCACCAAGGCAGAAGCGACTCTCATCGCTGAAGACGACGCGTCTCCATTCGTCCCTCCATTCACGCCTGTCGCGACACCACTGGAGGCGGTCTGCACGATGTTGGGGCGTGAGCGGAAGACGGCCTAACGGTGTGCGGGACCGTAGCCCAGCTTCATGGAGACGGTTGCGAATGGTCCTCGCCGATACCCCAGGAGCAACAGTGTCCCTAATTTGCTGGGAAGTGGCGGTGCGGTCCCCTACGGCACTGCGTAGGATCCTACGGTCTTGGCGTGCATCCGTGCGTCGCTGCGGTCCGGTCCCAGGTCGACGGGCACGTGCACCTTCCGCCGACCACTGGTGACAACATCGATGTACTGTGGAGATCTCACGCCCCACGTGTTGAGCAATTCGGCGGTACGTCCACCCGGCCTCCCGCATGCCCACTATACGCCCTCGCTCAAAGTCCGTCAACTGCACATACGGTTCACGTCCACGCTGTCGCGGCACGCTACCAGTGTTAAAGACTGCGATGGAGCTCCGTATGCCACGGCAAACTGGCTGACACTGACGGCGGCGGTGCACAAATGCTGCGCAGCTAGCGCCATTCGACGGCCAACACCGCGGTTCCTGGTGTGTCCGCTGTGCCGTGCGTGTGATCATTGCTTGTACAGCCCTCTCGCAGTGTCCAGAGCAAGTATGGTGGGTCTGACACGCCGGTGTCAATTTGTCTATGTGATTGCCGTAAGCTTAGTGACAACAGTGCATCCCAATTTAAGTTATACGATATAGCACTGAAGATGGTCACTCAGTGACAGAAAATCGATTTTGCAATAGTAAAAAATATACGACCAGTGCTGTCTCTTTTTTCAAGTATACCTGTTATCTGGTGGTAGTGCACAAGACAACATGGAGTCGCCAATCAATGACCTATAATCGTTCCTCTTATTCTTCTGAATCAGTGTTGCAGCACACAAATATGAACTTTTCTTTCAATTATCTATTTATTTATCACTCCCCTCGCTTGATTATCTCGTTTTCTTTATACGTTTATCTTAAGTCGTTTCATTTTACTTAAATGTAACATCTCGATATTATGAAAGCCAGAGCTAAACACATAAAGTTCGGCATTGATGAGCGAAGTCAAAGAACTTCCAAGAATCTGAACGAGAGAATGTAAGGAAGAGCATAGCCACTGGTTTAGTGATTAGATCGGTAGTCACTGGTTGGTTGGTGCGCTGAGAAGTAACCATAACATTAAAACTATGGCAAGATTTTTAAAAGATACGTTCAAACGTTTTAATTCACCTCATGAGGCGTTACCATTCTGTTGGTTGAGTGACCTGAAATGAAAAACTAATTTATTTTGAACAGTGATTGCCAACGCAGTGTCACATTGTAGCTGTCTTTCATCACCACTAATACTAAGAGTAATTAAGAAGAGCTTGGTAATGTGAAGAGCTGTCTACTGTTGGTGAAACATACCGCAGCAATTGGTAGAAATGATAATGCTCTAAAGGCAGGCTTGATCATGCTATGTGACCGTTGTTTCGTTCATGTGAGACGTCGAAGATTAAAACTCACATTTAAGTGACTAGAGGTGAGAAACTCTCTCTCCAATTAATGTCAAATTTTTTATAATAGTAAAAGTGATATTTTAGTGCGATTGGCGGTAATAATTAGAAACATTTTTTTGCCTCACTACATATTAAAATCCTTCACCAGCGTATTCTCTTTAGAGTACACGATTATTGTACTCATTTGTTCCTGTTTAATTGCGTTGTGTGGAAAGTTGTTTCTTCTTTGTATTCATGAAGTCTCAAGTTGGAGAGACCGTTGCATATTGGAGAAATTTTGCGATTTTTGCCTCTAATCAGCCATGTAAGAGAAATTTAACATACTTTCTTATATATTTTTAAAATGATAGCATTCACTTTATGTCTGCTGCAGTCATTTTCTTAAATTACAAAAAACACCTCGTAAATGTAAGATTTTTCCAAAGATGAAATACTGCTCCTACGTACAACATTGATATGTGCCGAGGAACAAGTATATTATTAAAATTTAAATATATTGATTACTACAAAATCTTGTCAATACAATAATTAACAGTATCTGTGTTACGTCTTTACCTTACTACACACCAACAGACACTAAGTGAAATCACATTAAGAACAAGTATTATCAACAGCCAGTTAAGTGTTAAAGACATTTTTAATTATAAGTTACTGACAAGTAGAACACATTTCCATTTTCGAGGTAGGTAAAATTGTCAAGACATTACAAAAACTCAGTTCATGCCACGTGTTTTGTGGTAGTGGACCTTCATCCGTTTCACGGTAAGAGATGGTGCACGACCCACGAAGTCCGTTTTAATTGTCCTCATCTTATATACCGTGATTCAGCTGCCCCTGCGGATGACACTTTATGCAACCCGCTGTTGTGGACCTGGCCTTGAAGAAGCAAGTGTTACATTTTCATATTCTTTCACTCGCTACATGCAAACTAGTAGTCCTACAGATAAAATGAACTGGATGTTTAGCAGGAAATTAAATGTGGTTAAATTTTATACTGGGATAGGCTTTCGCTGCGTACCTTAGCTTTCGTGTTATCCAAGAAGTAACGCATAGAAGTAAACTTTAAACGCACCTGGACTACCAGACTCATCTCTCACCATTCACAACGTTTTGCATCTCGTTCGTAGCACACCCTCATACCACTGCACAAATATTTCCGACTTGACAAACTATTCTGCACATTTAACCTTTCTTGCTCTCTGTTGACTGGGGTATTACGTCACCAGCACAGACTGCTATTTCGTAAACATTATTAATTAAACGTTCCCTTGAGGGTGCGATTGGAGGCTGATTTTATGCGTTATTCTCGGAAAAACTCGGAAACTACGGTCTCTATCGAAAACGCATTCCAGTTCAAAATTTAATTACGTTAGATTACCTACAAAAAGAAAGGCTTGTTCATTTTTTTTCTCAAGGACTAACGGATTGTGCGTAGAGAGAGAGAGAGAGAGAGAGAGAGAAAATGATAACCTCGAGCATAGACTTTGAGGGCCATATATAATTGCGGGTTGCATAAGACGACAGTGGTAGGGGCCACAGAATCACCTGTATGACTACTTATGCCATATTGATTTGTACTCACCATAAAACTCTGGAACTGAAGAACTAACAATATCGTCCAAAACTAACTCGTAATATTTACGAACGCTACACAAACCACAAACTCATGTATTACAACAACAAATACTAGAAAATGTCGATAATTCCTTATAGGGAGTTCTAGTGCGTATTACTTCATGTGGTTCTAAACTCATTCACTAGGCTTTAACACCGACCATCAAGTGTACCAAGATACACTACCTTCCAGGTATATTCACACGTTCGCTATAAGGCTATAGTACCGCGATTTTTCGGTGTATGTTCTTTCCACCACCTTCAGTTCTTGTTTCGCCTTCTCATGTTTCTAACATATAAACTGCTGAATTTTGGTAAAAGTTAATCTACGATTAACGTTATATCTTCCAGTAAAATAGCAGGTGTCAAAGTTGGAATACAACAAATTATTAGCGATACCTAGAGTTGCTCTGGATTCAACTGAAGTTCTTATCTACTAGTGCACAGCTGTAGAGCGATTGTTGAACTTAGTTAAAACATTGACTATAAAGTTTTGATCGCAAATGATAGAGGTTGCAAAGCGAACGAAGTTTAAACTAACTTTGACAGGGCTAATAATCTGATACCTCCTCTAATGGAATATGCTAGCAGAAACGCAGACTTCTGATATAGAGACGGGAGGGATACGAAGTCGAAGGGACAGGTATAAACGACTGCTTGAAAATTCAATATTAATTGGCTCTCAGTTTGATTTTTCCTTTCATATATAATTAAAAGCAGGAAGGTTACCAGTGATCCATTTGTTAAGGGTCACGGTCATTGCAGGCAACATATGCCACCTCTGAACGTAAGCCGTCTATGCGTCAGTCTGTCCGAAAAACTATATAGCATATAATTTTTAGTGCGCCTATAAAGCAGTATCGTTTCAGTACGAGTTTGTCCAGTATGATCATGACTTTAAAAAAAAAATACCGTGAAAATGTAACAATTTCTTTCAGTGGTTTGTCAAATTCTGCTCACAATATCGTATCACCCATTTAATCTTTATCCACTTCCTTTTCCATAGCCACATTACTGTCTTCCGCATATGTAGTAAGCCGGTATTTTTCTTCAACATTTCGCCGCACTCTATTACTGGCTCGTCATCCATATTCTTGGTGTTGATACTACCGATTAACTTTTCTCGAAGCTGGTGATAGCTGGCAGTATCTGTATATCAATTCATGTGTTGTCACTGGAGAATCCATGTGCTCTTGTAACTGAGACCTGAAGCCCATTTTTCACTCTTTTTTCTCGACATATACTTGGAGATCGTTCTTTCCCATATGCCTTACTCCATAATTTTCAAAAGAAATTGCTCCAGCGATTTCATTATGGGCATTTATTTGACAGTAGCAAATTTCTTTGAAAGATTCCTGTTCATCAAGCCCCGTCTATTCAAATTTTTTTCGTCAGTTTTCAGACTGTTTTAATACGGACCTGGCACGTATTCGACACCTGTCCCAAACACTTCATATCCAACTATCGCTTACAAGGACCTACCTCGATTGTTTCTCGGATATATTCGAATCTCTGTTTCCTCGACAGCTTTCCAATACGATTGTAGTTATTCCCGTGTGTGGTAGTACATGAGAAATCATCCGGCCCCTTCTTATTGTCAGTGTTTTCCATACGTTCCTTTCTTCACTGATTCTGCGGAAAACCTCTGTATCTATTATCCTAGCAGTCCACTCAAATTTCTTTAAAGGTTTTCCTAAAGTCCATAGTTCAGTTTGATAAACTGTCGTGCTTCTGACAAACATTATTTGAAAGTTTGTCTCCAAATTCTTCCTTCAGCTAGGAATGCCTTCTTCGACTGTACAGTTACAATACTTATTTCTTCGTTGCGTAGTCCATCATACGCTATATTGCTCCCAATGTAGCACCTCCTCTAGTACGTGGTCCCCAGTTTTAACGTTGAGTTTACTGCTGTTCCCCATTTTCCGGAACACCTCATTACTTCTGGTTCCCTGTGGCTGGCTCTCAGACCATAGTCTGTGATCAGCTGCCTGTTCTTTCCACTCAACAGCTCCTGAAATTTTTCGTTACATTCCAAGGCGTGGGTTGGCGAGAGGCGGGTGGGGGACTGAGCGCTGCTCACGATACAACTTTCGTTAAATTGACGTTTATTAAACTTTGCTCGTTTACTGCGTCTGACTCTCGCTTCCATGCCGCACAGCTACTGAAAGTCCCGTGTATGGCAGCCTTGGTAATACGGAACCGTGGTACGGCCGCAAAATCCAATTTCAGCACAATAAGGTCGACGGTGTTTCACTGGAATTATGGCATTCAGTTTAAACCCGCATGAGCTGCATCACGTTAATTAAAAACACTCTCTGTTTTTTGGCTGTGGATACTGGCGGTCGCCGGCACGAACCGATTTTTTTTTGCGATGGATATGAGAGTCCCTGTAATATGAAAACGTTTTAGTACAATGCACCATTCTACAATAGGAAAGGAATGGAAAGAGGCGATAATCTTTGTCTATAGGTCGGCAGATGACGTATTGTCTGAGGGCAAAAAACATACTGATCTCGTCACCTGGATTAACTTATTCATACGTTGAGTCAGTTTTAACAGGGCTTGTAGTTAGACTCTAAGAAATTTTGTACAGTGTCTTGTTTGACATCTCTCGACATTTCCTAGGCATTTAATGTAACTGAATGACTCAAAAATATTCTGTTTCAATGGCGCCCTTCATATCAGGTAATCATTGTGGGCTGAGAGCAGAAGGAAGCAAAAAACGTCTACAATATGCTGAATGGTAGACGAAATAGCCAGCTAGAGTAATCATTGAAGAATCAGAATGACTCCCTGAATCTGAATTATTAGTTCAACAGTTCGTCCGAAAATGTTACGTATATACATCCCAGGTGAGTTTATAGACGTTTGTCGTGAATATTTCTTCTCGTTGCGCAGAGAACATGACATTTGGAAAATTAGCTCCGTTTAAAAATGAAGTGCACGAAATTGCGTAACAGATGACGTACGGTATTTACCTTGAAAGCTAAATGGGTAATGACAGTCTCCTGACAACAGATAGTAAAATATTCCATAAAATGGAAGAAATACTGAATACCTCTACAGCTCAAATGGAGAGAATGACCTGGCTGCAAAGTCAGATGTTCTTCTGTAGCAAATGAGTGCACCTTTAATGAGAAAGCAGTCAGGCTTATACACCTGTATTTCAAAAGGGAAATGGACCCCATCATTTAGAAAGTGGATTGTGTAACTTGCTTGTAGGTAGTACAATAAGCAATTAACCTCAGATATAAATGTTTCTTAGGGAGAGAGAATTACGGTGAGGAGATGTTCTTTTCGCGGTTCTGGAAGTGAATCCGGAGAACAAAAGACGAAATCGTGAAACGTGTGTTAACGTGCTTCGTACGGGATGGGGACAGATGGTACACGACATGGGACAAAAATCCCGATAGCTTAATGGTCAGCGCGACGGAATGTCGTGCAAAAGGGGCCCGGGTTCGATTCCCGCGTTGATCGGAGATTTTCTCCGCTCAGGGGCTGGGTGTTGTGGTGTCATCATCATCATCATCACCATCATCATCATCATCATCATCATCATCATCATCATCATCTCCTCCCCATCGACGTGCATGTCGCCGCAATGGCGTCAACTAAAAAGACATGCACAAAGCGACCGGCCTGCCCGACGGGAGGCCCTAGCCACAAGGCATTTCCATTTCCATGGGAGAAAAAGCGTGTGAAGGGAGAAGAACGGGCTACTTATTCTTCACACTAGCCCGTAAACGTTTCTGGGTTGAACAGCAACACGTAAGAGACACTCCATCGCCATACGAAGTATAGTTGAGTTGAATCTCGCAAGTACGGAAGTTTCCCACATTACCGTACATTTAGCTACAGTAAACGGTGCGGATGTTGTTCAGAGATGCTTTTACTCAGCCGTGCTGTACATTCACAAGGCCAGTGCCACGGTAGTGTTAACGCCAGTCATGCCTCTCCGAGAGTGTCCCACGCATATAATCTCATTGGTACATACGCTTTTAGCCAAAATCGACGTAATAAGCACACGTAACAAGCAGTCATCTTCAGGAATCACCAGGCTCGTGCAGCCGTCGTAAAAGCCTGAATTAGGCGTGCAAGTAACTGCACGACATCCCTCGGGTATTCCCTGTCCATCCGAAGCCACCCATTGATGACTGAATCTCTTACAGCAACCAGATTGTGGCAATATAGACTAACACGGTATTTTATCCATAGTCGACTGTTAGACTGACACAATGGAAGAGGCAAATACCTTGCGTTAAAGCAGTGATGACACATCACACTGCGTTGTAGTGTATTCGTTGGTATTGTTGCTGCCAGGTCTATTCGCAGCAGAACCTAAGTGACTTCCGACGACTGAACGAACGTATACTTCTTTCATCTTATTCCCTTGGTACAGACGTGTGTGATCGTATTTGAAGCCAGCCTCGTCGTAACTTCCAGACTTTGATACGGTCACAGTTGTAAACTTCGAACTTTCAAAAGATTCAGTCATCACGATTCGAGTAATCGGAGTACCAAAACGACTATGTCAAGTGAATACCTCACTTAATACAGCTCGATGAGTACGCGTTAGACACGGAAATTGTTTCTGGCACAGTCCAAATTAGTGCTACAGGACCGTTGCTGTCCACAATGCTTAGGAAAGACGTTGTGGATAATACGTGAAGCTCCAGGAGGCTTTTGTGTTTTAAGAAACAACATCGCTAAACGGTTCAAGCAGAAATACCCGCACAGAAGCAGCACTTACTGCGGGAAATGGAAATTTACCTTGATCATAATCGATAGTCAAGTGTTACGAGTAAGTTTGCTTACTCGATTTGTAATCGATCACACTCATACAAAGGGCCTAGAGTCACACGTATCTTGAAGGTCCACCTAAACCTAATTGTGATGAACCATTATGGCTTACATAAGTTTATTGGAAGAATCGCAAGAGGTCCTTAGAGGGCGTAGCTTACAAAATACTCTTTCAATCAATAATCGTGCATTTCTCATGTTTCAGGGGCATCTATTGTATACGATAACCAAAGAAATTAAAAAAGTTTTGAAGAAAAATTTGCAGCTCTTTCACGAGTAATGTTAATCATGTTTGAGCGTGGCTAAGACGGTCAACCAAATCCAGTAGCACACATTACTGTCGAAGCATCATCGATCAGTGAGATAATTAGTTGATTTGGTAGGTGGTTACATTTTCCGGACATAATTTGTACAATTTTTATCAAAATTATGTTGGATCTACTAAGTTTATAGTTACTTTATATAACACATTTTGTGAGTGAGGCTACCTGTTAATAATGTACTGCGCTGAATAGCGCACTGGCTTCCATATAATACCCATGACAACAGGTTGGGATACTACACACGTGATTATTGACACATTACAATTTAGTTTTTTTAATCTACGCGTGATACCAGTTCTGAATTAAAACTTTTCGTATTCAACACAGAGTTGTCCTCTCTACTGGACATTTTTGTGAGCTACTGTAAGATTCAGCAAGCTCTACGTAAGTGAGAGCTTAATATACTGGTTTATATATCAGACGTATCTGAAGTTACTGGAGAAAAGAATAACGAGAATAATCTTTGGTACAGTAAGTATCACACAGGCCTAGAAATTAGGAAGGAATTATAAAATACATCATTATAGTGAAGAAAACGGGCAGAAACAAAAAATTGATTATTTGGGGACATATGTTGAGAATGAAAGACAATCTATAAATATTAAAATTACGTCTTCTCGCAGTAATTTTTTTTCTGTCTGAATAAGCAGTTTAATGTTAATAACGTCAGTTGGGATTGTAATTCGTTTTGCAATAACATATACACTGATTTAAGAGAGAGGTTTGTGTATATCACGAGGGTTGCCCAGAAAGTAACGCACCGGTTTTTTTTTCTTCGACATTTCTTTATTGAACATGATGAGAATCACACACACGAAATAATGGTGTTTTATCTACACGCTCTATTTTTCCACGTAATCTGCATCCAGTTCTGAGGCCTTCCTCCAGCGCGAAACAAGAGGGTGCATCCCCTGTAGGTACCAATCCTCGTGCTGATAGCGGAGCCAGCGCTTCACTGTGTGAATCACCTCCTCACAGTCCTCAAAATATCTTCCATGAATGGCATCCTTTAATGACCCAAACAAGTGGAAGTCCGGGAGGCTAGGTCAGGTGTGACAGCCGTGGATGGTCTGCCCGATCGCTGCAAATCGTGGAGCCCCGCCGAACCAGCTTCTGATGACCTCATCCTCCTTTCCCAGCGACTAACTTTACTGCTGTCGACAGCAGAAGCTCCATAGACTTCGCACAAGAGTTTGTGAATATTGCCCACAGTTTCTTTCTCTGCAGTAAGAAATTAAATGACACCACGTTGCAGGTGGCAGGGGTAAAATACAGGGAGCGAAAGGCTATTTACAATTTGTACAGAAACCAGATGGCACTTATTAGAGTCGAGGGGCATGAAAGGGAAGCAGTGGTTGGGAAGGGAGTGAGACAGGGTTGTAGCCTGTCCCCGATGTTATTCAATCTGTATATTGAGCAAGCAGCAAAGGAAACAAAAGAAATAAAAACGTTGAGGTTCGCTGTCAGAGACAGCAAAGGACTTGGAAGAGCAGTTGAACGGAATGGACAGTGCAATGAAAGGAGGATATAAGATGAACATCAACAAAAGCAAAACGAGGATAATCGAATGTAGTCAAATTAAGTCGGGTGATGCTGAGGGAATTAGATTACGAAATGAGACACTTAAAGTAGTAAAGGAGTTTTGCTATTTGGGGAGCAAAATAACTGGTGATGGTCGAAGTAGAGAGGATATAAAATGTAGACTGGCAATGGCAAGGAAAGCATTTCTGAAGAAGAAAAAGTTGTTAACATCGAGTATAGATTTCAGTGTTAGGAAGTCGCTTCTGAAAGTATTTGTATGGAGTGTAGCCATGTATGGAAGTGAAACATGGACGATAAATAGTTTGGACAAGAGTAGAATAGAAGCTTTCGAAATGTGGTGCTACAGAAGAATGCTGAAGATTAGATGGGTAGATCACATAACTAATGAGGCGGTACTGAATAGAATTGGGGAGAAGAGGAGTTTGTGGCACAACTTGACAAGAAGAAGGGACCGGTTGGTAGGATATGTTCTGAGGCATCAAGGGGTCACACATTTAGCATTGGAGGGCAGCGTGGAGGGTAAAAATCGTAGAGGGAGACCAAGAGATGAATACACTAAGCAGATTCAGAAGGATTTAGGTTGCAGTAAGTACTGGGAGATGAAGAAGCTTGCACAGGATAGAGTAGCATGGAGAGCTGCATCAAACCAGTCTCAGGACTGAAGACAACAACAACAACAACAACAACGTTGCTTTAACGTACGTCACCTACAGACGGCATTTTGAAACTATCTTACAGCTACGTCTTCTGTCGGAAGTGAAGGAAACTTGGCGCGCTCACTGAACAGACTTCAAATAAGACATGCATAACGTGTCGCAATTCGTAGCATAGTTTTCGGTTGAGAAAAAAATGCGATGCATTACTTTTTGGGCAACTCTCGTATTTACCATTACAGTAATGGCCTGCATATTTTACTGGCGGTCGGTGTGACGTCTCCTGGCAATGATGGGGGCTGCGAATTGATCAGCTACAGGTCAGGCGGTACCTGCCGGGGAAAGTAGTAGAGCAAACAGCCATCGCAACTCCAGACAGCGGCGAAGCTTGACCAGGATCAATACAATCTATCTGTCTATACGTTCAGAGTCTGTGATTGAAGTTCCAGTTTCAATACGCTGTAGAAATATAATCATGCTCAGAGTGACGTCAAATTTGATCATCATGTTATTGGCACAGTACTAAACGTCACTGAACAAAAAAAAAAATTAACCAAAATTGTACCAATAGATGGTTCTGTAAGCGTCTTAACACAAATGAGGTCGGCCACAAATGACAGATTAATTGCATTACGACGGCTGTGGTTTGATTCGCACACTACACCTTCCGTACTCTTCAACGTACAAGAGTGCATAAGTTAGGCATTTAACAGTTGTGGAACTGTTAATTAGGTACGTCCATTCACAACGTCAAGGTCGTAGCACATAGGATGGGAAAAATCGGTTTTTAAGTGCCACGAGGGCAAAAACGTCATAAAAATCAAAATGGTACTGTTTTTTAGTTGTTAATGGGTCCATAAAATGCAGAATAACATCAGTTCCTAATTATCGTGAGACTGATGTGAGACATAATTATGCTGTCCACTGTTTTCTGCCACAAGTTGAAATCGTGAAGCAACATTCTCCACTACAGATCGAGGTGTCTCGGGAGTCAATTTCAGGACGTGTTGCGCACTGCGTGCCTTTAGTTCAATTACGTTCGCAATTGGAGCACTGAAAGCGATATCTTTCTGATAACACCACAGCGAGGAGTCACATGGATTAAGATCAGATGATCTGAACGGTCAGGCTGTAGGGAAATTCTAGCACTTCCGTAATGCCTCTGCAGCAGCCCCTTCACTTGCTGTACGATGTCTACCCACACCTCCATATTATGAGTTGGAATGACGTTGGTGCGCGAATGACTCTCTTAGCTTTTACCACTGATGGCAGAGGTAACAGGAGCCTCGGGACTGATCTCCTCCAAAACATACGGTCCTACGTTAAACGATGCCGTCAACATGCGCCACACAGTTACCTTTGCGGAGTGAAGTGGCACTGGTTGATGGGCGTGCGGATTTTCGATTGCCTATATTGTGCAATTCTCAGTATTGAGATGTCCGTGAAGGTGGAAATGGATTTTGTCTGTCCGCATAGTGTTCCATGGCCATTTCATTGTCCACTTCCAGGCGAGCAAGAAAATCTAGATCAAACGTTAGTCTTGCTGGTAGGGCAGGAGAAAGCAACGCATGAAAATGATTGATTTCGTATGGATAGCAATGCAGGAGGTCTCGTAGGATTTTGTGCACTGAGTCCGCAGGCATGTGAAACGTTCACGCACTTCCCCGCTCACGGTATGCGTGCACACCGCCGCTCCACACCTGCTGCAATGCTGTGACCACTTCTTCGGCCGACGTCGGATCAACTGTTTTGCTCCCTCTGACACATTGCACTTCAGAAGAACCTGTCTTTTCGAATTTTGTAATCTTCTTCTTCAAACCCTTAGCAGACATCGGACAAATGCATTTTTCTCGCACCTTTGAGTGCCCGGAGCTTCTGTAGGGCTAGTGGTGCTCGGTCACCGTTCTTGTAAAGGAGCCCACCAGCAGAGCGCGATCCTTTGTCGGCACAGTCATGTTGGGCGTGTCGCAAACTGAAGATCAGCGGTGTTCCACGCGTCTATTGGTGTGTATATTCTGACGCTTACGGCACCATCTATCGATGAAATTTTCGTTAATTTATTTTGTTCCACGATGTTTCCCAATGTGCCAAAAATAAGCTGTTCAAATTTGACGCCATTCTGACCGATGGTTCTCTTTCTACAATTAAAACTGCATTGGGTGGATGATTTAAAGGGGGGTGCGACCAAACTGCTTGGTCATAGGTCCCTTGTTTCTATGAAACAAGTCCATGACAGAAAAAAAATAAAGCAAACGATACGCACTGCACAAAACCGGATGAAAAGGAAAACCAAAATAACGACAGAAGGATAACAAACACTACAGTGGACAAATCAGGACGAGAAAACCACAGAGAGACGCAAGAAACAGGTAGAAGGTATTAGAACTAGATAGCAGATGACGGTGGGTGGCTGATCGCGAGATTAAAAAAGGATGAACCACTCACTCTGCAACACACTGAAACCACCTAAAAGCACTAGGGTAGAGAACACAGAGTGACAAAGGACATGGACTAATACTTGAAGAGAACAATAAAACCCTCCTTACGCATAAAGCGTATAACTAAACCAGCCGATGAGGCTAACATTCTATACGCAATGCCGAAAAACCTCGCTGCGTAAACACGAATGCAGGTCTGTTTCAAAGATTCCGATCTCCGGAAGCTGATTCTGCGTAGCCTGTTTTGCCAGCCTGTCAACTAGTCCATTGCCTGCAATTTGGACGTCTTCCAGGGTTAAGACAAAAATCCACTGAACTACCGGACCGATCCAGGACAAAGACGGACTCCTGAATGCTCGCTACCAAAGGACGGCGAGGGTAGCATTGGTCGAGAGCTCGTAGGCTGCAGAAGGACTCACTACACACAAGGAAGGACTCGACAGAGCATGAACGGAGATGCCCAGGACCACGAGATATGGCCACCAGCTCTGCAGCCATCCGGCAAGGAGCGCTGTTCAGTATGTCCTATGTGAGCATAGTCAAATCCAACGTGACCGTCAGCCATCGAGCCGTCGGTGTAAACTACTTCAGAGCCCCGGGGCGCTTCAAGAATCAATTGGAAGCGACAGCGGAGAGCCTCGGGGGAATTGAGTCCTAAGGGCCATGCCAAAGATCGAGACGAAGCTGCGGCCTAGGTATACACCACATTAAAACTGGAGCTTTAGTTATGCACACCATATATCACAAAGTCTCCTCTGCGATCTTCGGTACGTGAAGGGTAATCTCAAAGGCTATTGTGGGCGTTACAATACGGATGTTACTAAAAGGCGGACAGATTCTCGAGGGAGGGTTACTACAGTTACTCCGAATAAATCGTCCGGCCGTAGCTACTTGGTTCTACCTGTACAAAGCTGGAACGGGTCACTAGTGAGCTAATAAATCAGCTCTTCACGTATTCTCATACTAAAAAGTCAACAATTTGAATAGGAGACATTATAAAAGATTTAGGAAGAAACGTCAAAGAAGAGAACATGAAATGTTATGCTGGAAACAGTAAGGGTACGTGTTAAGTGTTTTTGAGTAAAAAAAATAGAAAATAAAAAAAAGTAAAAAGAGAGAGAGATAGTGAAAAGAATATTAACAATATTGGAGGAACTGTAATAGGCACGGTACCGTTAGTTGGCCATAACGGAATAAAAGAAATTTTGACTGAGAAGATGTTTAAAGAACACGTTTTTTTTTTTTTTTTATAATTACCAGTTAAAGGAAATCTTGACCTTTCTAATCGTAGTCGAAGTTACCATAGTTGCGTAAGCATCGTATAGTGGACATAAGCAAGACAGAGGCATCTGGTGGTATAGGGAGGTTCTTCTACGAATGCAGTCCATTGTAGCAGTCACTTATATCGTTCAAAGCAACAGCTGGCGCGGAGATCGCGCTTCGTAATTGAAGGAGTTTCTGACATGAGAGCCATTTTATGATGCCCATATTCAGAAGATTAATTGACAACAAAAGATAGTATATCTGAAGTCATTGTAAGGGAAATCTGAGTTCATAATACTGCTTTTATGAGTCGTGTCGGAATCACAACACTGAAGCACTACATGGTTACGATACAAAATTTAATACATTTTAGACCTATATTTGCTCGTTATTTGGGGCTATAACTTGTTTTAGGCATTATCAGTACATAGAAGTTTCGACATGTGGGACTGAGTCTAGGAGAAAATGATAATTTTCTTTCACACACGGTCTAAGAAAGAAAAGAAGGAAATAAAGGACGCACTACGAAGGAGGTATCCGAACGGGACGGAAATCGGTATATGTGAATTATATGAAGAAGACTAAACAATGGCTACAATTTTAGAAAGGTTAAATGATTTATCCAGACCGGCCGCTGTGGCCGAGCGGTTCTAGACCTTCAGTTCGGAACCGCACTGCTGCTGTGGTCCCAAGTTCGAATCCTGCCTCGCTCATGGATGTGCATGATGTCCTTCGTTAGGTTTAAGCAGTTCTAAGTTTAGTGGACTGACGACCTCAGATGTTAAGTCCCATAGTGCTTAGAGCCAGTTGAACCATTCGCTTTATCCAAAAGAAAGAGCTTCACACATCGAGGATGTCAACAAAGCGTAGCACCTCCTCTGGCATTGTGCAAGCAGTTACAGTTGTTGGATGTCCTTGCCGAGGGATATTGGGCCGAGCTCTTTACAATTGTCGCGTTAGAGGTCAAAATCATGAGCTGGTGGAGGGTCCTGCCGATAATGCACCAAACGATCTCCTGTTTTGCTCTACGCTACAAGATATTCAAAGATATTTTTTAAATATATGTTTCAATAGTATTAATCCAGAAATTCTATTTGTCTTCTGTTTTGCTCTACGCTACAAGATATTCAAAGCCGATCAAAGTAGAGGTTTATCAGTTGGGAGGTTTCCTCGTCAGTAGCATGGTTCAAATGGCTCTGTGCACGAAGGGACTTATCATCCGAGGTCATCAGTCCCCTAGATTTAGAACTACTTAAACGTAACTAAACTAAGGACAGCACACACATCCATGCCCGAGGCTGGATTCGAACTTGCGACCGTAGCAGCAGCGCGGTTCCGGACTGAAGCGCCTAGAACCGCTCGGTCACAACGGCCGACTTTGTCAGTAGTAACATGAAGAAATTAAATAAAATAAATTGTGCATTAAAAACCCTCCGCCAGGTGCGACACGGGTCAGAACACGGTGGATTGCATAAAGACTAAATATAAACCCGCAACAGCTCAAAAATGAAATTATGAAGGATAAACGTTTGCATCATCCACATTGTGAAATGTGCATGCAAGTAATGTCCACATAACAATGATTCACAGAATTAACGTCTACCGTTTACACTCCACAGCAGAATACTTCAGAGAGGGTAGTGGTGGTGGTGGTAGATGGGGAGCAGAAGATACGGCCCTATATCAGGCTCGGGTTTGTCAGTGGGATGGCAGACACAGTGGAGACGTGGCCCGCAGATGGCATCGGCTGCGATTTACGGCGGTTTCGGTATCGCCGGCTGTCCCATTAATGAGGCCACTCGCCAATACGAAGATAGAGGGCCGAGGTTCGCGGCCCGTCTGCGCAAGACAAACACGCCGCCAGCACGCGAACGCCCAACGTAGCGTAACATCTCAGCAGCGACAACAGACGAAAGTTCTGTTTCCGCCGCTCCCATAGATCGCTGACTTGTTAACCGTTTGGTTCCCACTAACAATAAAAATGTACAACTTTAAAATCTTTCACATAGTTAAGCTTTATTATCACAAACGATAGACCTCTGTTGAGAGCAACTATCACCATAGTAAGCAACGAATACAAGAAGAAAGGATAAAAAAAATCTATTGTTTTAAGGATCTTGTTTCACTTTCGAGCCACGTGGACATAAAGTTATCAATCGTCCATCATTTCATGCGATATACACTTAAAGACAGGAAAACGGTTTCATAGTTTCAGCAAGTGAATAACGCGTTGGTCCACCTCTCGACCTTACGCAAGCAGTTACTCCACTTGGTATTGCTTGATAGAGTTCTTGGATGTCCTTCTGAGAGATATCGTGCCATATTCTGTCCAATTGACTCGTCACATCCTCAGAATCACCAGGTGGTTTCAGGGCCCAGCCCATAATGTTCCAAACGTTCTCAATTGGGGAGAGATCCGGCAGACTTGCTGGCTAGGTAGGTTTTGGCGAGCACAAAAGCAATCTCGCCGTGTAGGGACGGGCATTACCTTGCTGAAACTTAAGCACAAGTGGCTCTCAGCACTATGGGACTTAACATCTGAGGTCATCGGTACCCTAGAACTTAGAAATACTTAAAACTAACTAACCTAAGGACATCACACATTTCCATGACCGAGGCCGGATTCGAACCTGAGGCCGGATTCGAACCTGCGACCGTAGCAGTCGCGCGGTTCCGGACGGAAGCTCCTACAATCGCTCAACCACAGCGGCCGGCGAAACGTAAGCGCAGGATGGCTTACCACGAAGGGTAACAAAACGGGGCGTAGCATGTAGGCAACGTATTGCTGTGTTTTAAGGTTGTCGCAGATGGCAAACTAAAGGCGTCCTGTTATGAAAAGAAATGGCACGCAGGACCACCACTCCCGACTGTCGGGCTGTAATGGCTGGCAACAATCAGGTCGATATCCCATCGTTGTCTTGAGTTCCTCAAGACACGTCATCCCGGGTCATAGCGGCTCAGTCCAAGATGGCACTCATCACTGGAAACAGTTCTACTACAGTTACTGAAGCCGGCCGCGGTGGTCTCGCGGTTCTAGGCGCGCAGTCCGGAACCGCGCGACTGCTACGGTCGCAGGTTCGTATCCTGCCTCAGGCATGGATGTGTGTGATGTCCTTAGGTTAGTTAGGTTTAAGTAGTTCTAAGTTCTGGGGGACTGATGACCACAGCTGTTAAGTCCCATAGTGCTCAGAGCCATTTGAACCATTTTTGAACAGTTACTGAGATTTGCAGGCCGAAGACGATTGTGGAGACACCCCAGATAGTGATGGGGTACCAACAGACTGTCGCGCTGCATACTGCCCTACGATCAGGAGTAACGGTCTCGTGTGCCCTTCATTACATAGCAAGAGCCCTTTGATTGTCATCCGCGGTATCCTTACAACACAGCAGTACGTCGTCTATGTTCTACGCTCCGTTTTTTTTACCCTTCGTGGCAAGCCATCCTGCTCTTACGTTTCAGGAAGGTAATGACCGTCCCTACACTGCGATAGCTTTTACTCCTTACCTTTGTGGTCGCCAAAATCTAACTTGGCAGCAAGGTCGCCGAATGTCTCACCAATTGAGAACTTTTGGAGCATTATGGGCAGGGTCCTCCAACCACCTGGCGGTTTTGACGATCTAACGCGCCAGTTGGACAGAATATGGCACTATATCTTCCATGATGACATCCAGCAACCCTATGAACCTATACCAAGCCGAGTAACTGCTTGCTTAAGGTCAATAGGTGGACCAAAGCTTTATTCATTTGGTGTACAACAGCGATACGTCTACTATATTCTACGCCCCGTATTTTGCCTTTCGTGGCAAGCCATTGGGCTTGCATTTCAGCAACATAAGGCCCGTCCGCACGTGGCGACAGTCTCTACTCCTTTGTCTTCGTGCGTGCCAAACCCTACCTTGTTCACCAAAGTCCTGTAATTCCTCCTCCCTTTCAAAAGGGATATCAATGTTATCATATAAACTTATATTCCTTGACCCTCAATCTTAATTCCACTTCTGTACCTATCATTTATTTCCGACACTGCGTTTTTGATGCTCAAATTTAACAGTAGAAGAGGAAGACAGCATTCCTCTCTTAAACCATTTTCAACCCGAGCACTTAGTTCTTGGTCCTATATTCTTATTCTTCCTCCTTTATTCTTATATGCTCTTATACATATTATATATTATCCGTTTTCCCCTATAGTTTCCACATAATTTTCTGATCATTTCGAACATCTTGTAGCACTTTTCACTGTCGAATGATTTTTCTAGATCGTATCAACGACCATGTGTGTTGTTTAATCTGATTCCCTTACCAATCTTAACGACAGAACTACCTCCCTGATACTTTTTCCTATCATAGAGGCAAATTTATGGTCATACAACAGATCTTTTGCACATTAAAAAAGTGTGCATATTAGGAACCCGAACGTGGGACCCTGCCATTCACGAGCAACGCTATTGCAGCTTGAGTTACGACGACGGGCCGTGACACCAACTTGGATAGCGCAGTCAGAAAAGTCGCTGCAGTAGAAGGCAAGACTCCATATGAGTCGCTATGTACCGTCATATGTCCAAGGAGACGAGCGCGATAATTTCATTTTTCAGGGGCCATATGTCACGTTGTACTCGTATTTACCACACAGGTAAAGGATCAAGTCTTTTGGATGTCTCTTGGCGTGATGACCATTTGTATGCTCATAAAAAGAACGGGCATCCTGTAGCTATCCTACAGTGCAGGGTAAAAATTTGAACATCACGCACTTCCTCTAGCTCATGCAAAGTGAGACATTCGTTTGGTTGTTTTCTATTAGGTGTGCTCTAGGGTGGATCTCAGGCGGCTTAACAAATACACCATTTGCTCATGGGCTATTTTAGAAAAATCCCAAAGGAAACCGTACTTTTGTGTACCAAAAGTAACAGTTGTGGGGATGGCCAGTTCTATAACAACATCTATTCACCGCACATCGTAAAAATTTTTACCATATGTTCGGAGATCTTCTAAACTTCATATGATATTATGATCTGTTACCGAGTTCTAGAGGTTGAAAGTTTTGCACGTACTTATGAATATACATGCAACCTTCGGTCTGAAGCGTATATATAATTTAATACGACATATTGAACACTTAACTAGTGTTCTAGTGTCACCTCAAGGGCTGTTAGGTCGCCAAGTAACATTTTAGTGAGCATTATTTCACCTATGAATCATGACGCGCTATCTGTGTATCTGGGTACGTCACGCCTACACACGCACTCCCAGACTCGTAAAGAGCGACATAAAATTGGGCTATTAAGGGTCCTGACATGCCTGGAAAAAACTTAAAACGACTCCCAAAAGTTTACGTAAAGGTGGTAAGGTTGTAAATGTAGTAAAATACTTCAGAGGAAATATTTATTTTGAGACACAAATCATAAGGCGGAATTTGTCGATGAATTGCGATGGATGAGCAAAGTATCCAGAAAAATATATAAAGCTCACTATTTTCTGTTAACCTGATGTTATGCACACATTTGCTGTTTATATTGGCCAAAGTATAAAAATGTGTCGTAGAATATAACTTCACTATTCTATACAATTCGTTTTATGTAAGCAGCATACTTTACTGTATCAAGGAAGAGAAGGCAACCAGTTGAAAAATGCTCCTCTAAGAGCATAAAAATGTTGAATATGTTCCCAATAAAAATACTCTGAGAGGATAGTCGTGAACCAGTTGCCTCGATCCTCATTTCGCCTTCCTATCCGAAAATTTTGGCATACAAAGGTATTCGCGTTTTTTGTGCTGAAAGAGAATAGCAGAGAGATAATGATGATGGAACAGAGAGGAGACCGTTCCAGTGGGAGAGAAAGAGAGAAGAGACAGTGAGTATAGATGACTGGAGATCACACATAGGCTTGGGGGGATCTGGACTGTACCGGACCGGGAAACTTTAATATGTGGGTACATACTGGATCGAAATTTTAAGCACGTGGTTACAGGAGTTAGATAAGTTGGAATCTCTACAAATTTTAGGTGCTGGGGTTTGGTGGAGACAGTGGCAGTGAAAAATAAAGAAAATAGTAGACAGAAGTGAGAGAGGAGACAGTGGCAGGGTGACATACTGCAAATGTGTGGGAGAAGAAGGGAACAATGCGAGAGAAACATACACAGAGACTGGTTGTGGAAGGAAGATGCTAAGAATGAACGCTTAACTACACTGATCAAGAATTAAAGGTTTACTTTTTCGGAACCCCGTAAATACTTCCCACTGTGACGTAACCACAGAGGGGTGGAATACTAACAAATGCGCGAATAAAACGGTGAAGGGTCCAACACCCCACAGTTCAGCAACGCCCTCATTGTCACCAATTCATGCTTGCTGAGCACTTTAAAAATAGACCTATACCGAGAAAATCCATCACAAGAACTATAGGCACTTGCATATAGGCAACCATTTGGCACCTCTCTGCTGCAGCATGCCTACTAGCAGGCTGCTAATACTCGTGCAGGGGTTTCGTCCGTGCAGGTACATTTTTACACCGCCCAACAAATGTGCGTGGGTGGCCTTGACAGTATTATCGAATTCGGGGATCTTAGAGGGACCCTTCGTCATTTTATTCGCGCGATAGTCTATGTCGCATCCCTACATGATCAAGCCACAGGATGGCGCAAATCAGAAGAGCTCAAAAAGCACAAGCACACTTTTCTGCTTCACACTGCATTTCAGTTTTGTCCAATGGTTACAAACGGTCGTTTGTGGTTCCACACTGTACATCGCAGCAAAAATTGCGATCGAACGCACTAGAAAGGAGTGTGAAAACATTCAGTAAAGATTGCTAGCCTTCAGTGCCATTCGAGGCAGATTGAAGAGTCCGTGGGGTATTAGCAGAGTCAAAGATTGTCAAGAACGTCGTCCTCTTGGTCATTGCACTGCGAACTGTCGTTTTCGACGGCAAAATTTGTGGGAATCATCGCCTCAGGGGAAGGAAAAGTTTCATTGATGACTCCCCATGTTGATTCTGAACGGCGTTGTGTTTGGAATTTACCTCAGCCACACGTAAGAAACCCGCTCGATTTCAACACTGGGCGTTGCGGTTCTGAACTCTTTCACAGACGCATTAAAAGGAGAGGTGAAATGTTGGTGCGAGGAAGGGGGTGGGGGAGATGTTCAAAAATGGTTCAAATGGCTCTGAGCACTATACGACTTAACTTCTGAGGTCATCAGTCACCTAGAACTTAGAGCTAATTAAACTTAACTAACCTAAGGACATCACACACATCCATGCCCGAGGCAGGATTCGAACCTGCGACCGTAGCGGTCACTCGGCTACAGACTGTAGCGCCTAAAACCGCACGGCCACTCCGGCCGGCGGGGGGAGATGTGTGACGACCTTTCCATAGTGTGGCATCTCCACGGTGGCATAATGCAGAATTGTGGAGAAATTTGGGTCTGTGTGACATTTCTGATTCTACCTTATACCTTACCTGAGCTAATTCCTTTTTCTTGCGTGTCTCGACATCTAGAAGTCTGAAGCCTCGCCGTGCCGGAGAGTGACTTCGCAAGTCACCCGCGTTTGGATCATTACCCAGGAAGGTGCTAGGCACCTTCGGAACAAATTCCAAAGCCAAACTTCCTGAAGAGAAATAATTACTGGATTATGAAAAAGTGGTCCTTTTATTGTGTTGCGCAGTGTGTAAAGAGAGAGTGGGTGAAGGGATATATAATGTTCTGTGGCAAACGGGTTCGAATAGGCTCGAATGACAAGAGATTTTGTAAATGATAATTAATTGAAACGCTCAGCTGCCGACAGGCGTTGTTGATATACCTCGATGGGCACAGCTGAAAATGTGTGCCCCAACCGGGACTCGAATCCGCGATCTCCTGCTTACGTGGCAGACGCTCTATCCATCTCTTTTTCTTTCTTAATTTTCTTCGGTATTGTTCGTTGCGTTTGGTCAGGGGGGACGTCAAAAGACATCCGTTCAAGAAGGTGATCGTTGATTCCTTTACTCAGTTTTTTATTACAGAGGGCGAGCAGCCCTCTGACCTAGCACGCTTAGCTGGTGTGCCGGCGATCCATCTGAGCCACCGAGGACACACATGAATTGCGCGACTGCAGGGACTTACTCCTTGCACGCTTCCCGTGGGACCCACATTCCCAACTGTCCACAATCTACATACGTAATGTCCCTACCAGATATTTGCCCATCCACTCATTACTCGCGCCCACTATGGTGACGATTCCCGTAACAGTTCGGGCAACCTGTGAGCATTCGCACAGACGAAGGTTAATGGCAGAGTAGCCTTTCAACTATATATGAAGATAGTAACTGTTCCCGAAAGAACAGATACCACTCATGACCAGGCAGCATCTCTAGAATAAATCATAATTAATGGAAACCCACAGCTGCCGACAGGTGTTGTTGATATACCTCGATGGGGACAGCTGAAAATGTGTGCACCGACCGGGCGCGAGTAATGAGTGGATGGGCAAATATCAATTTGGAACATTACATATGTAGATTGTGAACTGTTGGGAATGTGGGACTCACGGGAAGCGTGCAAGGGATAAGTCCCTGCAGTCACGCTATTCATCTGCGTCCTCGGTGGCTCAGATGAATGCCGGCACGGTAGCTAAGCGTATTCGGTCAGAGGGGTAACAGCCCTCTGTAATAAAAAGCTGAGTTAATGGATCGACGACGAAACGGGTGACTTGCAACGTCCTCCCCTAGCAGATGCAACGAACGAATACGAACTAATGAGATAAAAAAAAAATGGGTAGAGCGTCTGCCATGTAAGCAGGAGATACCGGGTTCGAGTCCCAGTCGGAGCACACATTTTCAGCTGCCGCATCAAGGTATGTCAACAACACGTGTCGGCAGCTGAGGGTTTCAATTAATTATCATTTATTCTAGAGAAGCTGCACGGTCATCAATGGTATTTGGTTTTTCGGGAACAGTTACTATCTTCATATAAAATTTTTGGTGATGAAGGTTTCTGTCAGAGTCTTTAAAGAGGAACATGTTCACCTTTTCTGTGCTGCGATGGACCACTTATCCGCTGGTTATTAGTTCTACATCCACGTGTACGTGATTACTCTGCTATTCACAGTAAAGTGCCTGGCAGAGTGTTCAATGAACCACCTTCAAGCTGCATCTCTACCGTTCCACTCTCGAACAGCGAGCGGGAAAAGCGAGCACTTAAATTTTTTTGTGCGAGACCTGATTTCTATTATTTTATCGTGATGATCATTTCTCCATATGTACGTGGGTGCCAACAGAATGTTTTCGCAATCAGAGGAGAAAACTGTTGATTGAAATTTCACGAGAAGATCCCGTCGCAACGAATAACGCCTTTGTTTTAGTGATTGCCATTCAAAGTCAAGTATCATGTCTTTGGCACTATCTCCCCTATATCGGAATAATACAAACTTTTCGATTTCATTCGTCAGTCCCACCAGATGCGGAATCCACACCGCACAGCAATACTCCAGAATAGGGCGGACAAGCGTGGTGTAAGCTGTCTCTTTAGTAGACCTGTTGCACCTTCTAAGTGTTCTGCCAATGAATCGCAGTCTTTCATTTGCTCTACCCACAACATTATCTGTGTGATCGATCCTATTTAGGTTATTTGTAATTGTAATTCCTAAGTATTTAGTTGAATTTACAGCTTTGAGATTTGTGTGCCTCATCGAGTAATCGAAATTTAGCAGTTTTGTTTTAAAACTCATGTTAACAACTTAACACTTTTCTTTATTCAGGGTCAATTGCCATTTTTCGCACCATACAGATATCATATCTAAATCATTTTGCAAGTCGTTTTGGTCATCTGATGACTTTAGAAGACGGTAAATGACAGCATCATCTGCAAACAATCTAAGACGGCTACTGAGATTGTCTCCTATGTCGTTAATATAGCTCAGAAACAATAGAGGACTATAACACTTCCTTGGCAAACGCCGAATATTACTTCTGTTTTACTCGATGACCTTCCATCTATTATTACGAACTGTGACCTTTCTGACAGGAAATTACGAACCCAGTTGCACAACTGACGTGATGTTCCATAGGCGCGCAGTTTGATTAGAAGACTGTTGTGAGGAATTGTGTCGAAACCCGTCTAGAAATCTAAAGATATGGAATCAATTTGAAATGCCCCGTTCATAGCACTCATTACTTCATGAGCATAAAGAGCTAGTTTTCTTTCACAAGAACGATATTTTCTGAATCCGTGCTGACTGTATGTCAATAAATCGTTTTCTGCGAGGTAATTCATAATATCGAACACAGTATACGTTCCAAAACCTTACTGGAAATCGACGTTAGTGATACGGGCCTGTAATTCAGTGGATTACTCCTTATTTTCCTTTTGGGTATTGGTGTGACTTGAGCAATTTTCCAGTCTTTAGGCAGATCGATTCCGTATTTCTGGATTTCCGGAAGGCTTTTGACACTGTACCACACTAGAGGCTCGTATTGAAATTGCGTGCTTATGGAATATCGTCTCAGTTATGTGACTGGATTCGTGATATCCTGTCAGAGAGGTCACAGTTCGTAGTAGTTGACGGAAAGTCATCGTGTAAAACAGAAGTGATTTCTGGCGTTCCCCAAGGTAGTGTTATAGGCCCTTTGCTCTTCCTTATCTATATAAACGGTTTGGGAGACAATTTGAGCAGCTGTCTTCGGTTGTTTGCAGATGACGCTGTCGTTTATCGACTAATAAAGCCTCAAGAAGATCAAAATAAACTGAAAAACGATTTAGAAAAAATATCTGAATGCTGTTAAAACTGGCAGTTGACCGTGAATAACGAAAAGTGTGGGGTCATTCACATAAGTGCTAAAAGGAACTGATTAAACTTCCGTTACAAGATAAATCAAAGCCCTAAATTCAACAAAATGCCTAGGTATTACAAGTACGAACAACTTAAATTGGAACGAACACATAGAAAATGTTGTGGGGAAGGATAGCCAAAGACTGTGTATTATTGGCAGGACACTTAGAAAATGTAACAGACCTACTAAGGAGACTGCCTACACTGCTCTTGCCCGTCCTGTTTTAGAGTACTGCTGCGCGGAGTGGGATTTTTACCAGATAGGACTGACGGAGTATATCGAAAAAGTTCAAAGAAAGGCATCACGTTTTGTATTATCGCGAAATATGGGAGAGAGTGTCACAGAAATGATACAGGGTTCGAACTGGAAATCGTTAAGAGAAAGACGTTTTTCGTTGCGACCGAATCTTCTCACGAAATTCCAATCACCGACTTCCTCCTCCGAATGCGAAAGTATTTTGTTGACACCGACCTACATAGGGAGGAACGATCAGCACGATAAAATAAGGGAAATAATAGCCCGTACGGAAAGATATAGGTGTTCATTCTTTCCGCGCATTATACGAGATTGGAATAATAGAGAATTGTGAAGGTAGTTCGATGAACCCTCTACCAGGCACTAGAATCAGATTTGCAGAGTATAAGTGTAAATGTGGATGCAGATGTACGGATCTTTCTGCGAGCGAGCGGTTGTATATAATTGCTGAAAATGACCGTAGAGTTAGATTTCGACGACGAATCTCCCGAACAAGTGGCATTAAATTCGATAGCCCCGTTCTGATTTTCCGGTGGCAGCCATCAGCAAGCACGTCCTCTGGCACAACAGATCGCTCCCGCCACCACCGCCGTCACCGTAACCCGAAGCGAACCCACCGCAAACCTGACCCCCGTTCACCGTATCTTTGGCTCGCCGGTCGCCGTAAGATTAATGGACTACGCGTCCACACGTAGCGGCGGAATAAAGGAAGGAGTTCCTCCCCGCTTTTTTCCCTCGCTGCCTGCCGGCTAGCGGCACAGCAGCCTCGCGGATAGCGGAGCACACATTGCATGCACGGCGGCGCACCGCCGCCTGACAAAGCCATTTTTATACCTCGCTGTCTCTGCTGCTAGATACATCTGCGTCAGGTCCGCTTTCACTTTGTCTCGTTTTTCAGCAAGTAGCTGACGATCTCTCCACAGCGCGCTCTCGGGGCTGTGCTCAGCAAGAAGTGGGTCCTGCGTGCGACGACCGTGGGAGTGACTGGACGGAAATAAAGTGCGGTGACCGATTATCCGTAGCGAAGGGTAGTCCATACAAAAGCATTTATTATCATCAGTTTAAAGGTGCAACGAAACTATTTCTGAACTACGTTAAAGGCAGCTGCGTAGTGGTATTAGTAACGAGCATATTACACTACTAGCCAATAAAATTGCTACACCACGAAGATGACGTGCTACAGACGCGAAATTTAACCGACAGGAAGAAGATGCTGTGATATGCAAATCACTAGCTACTCAGAGTATTCACACAAGGTTGGCGCCGATGGCGACACCTACAACGTGCTGACATGAGGAATGCTTCCAACCGATTTCTCATACACTTACAGCAGTTGACCGGCGTTGCCTGGAGAAACGTTGTTGCGATGCCTCGTGTAACGAGGAGAAATGCGTACCATCAGGTTTCCGACTTTGATAAAGGTCGGATTGTAGCCTACCGTGATTGCGGTTTATCGTATTGCGACGTTGCTGCTTGCGTTGGTCGAGATCCAATGACTATTAGCAGAATATGGAATCGGTGGGTTCAGTGGGATAATACGGAACGCCGTGCTGAATCCCAACTGCCTCGTATCACTAGCAGTCGAGATGACAGGCATCCTATCTGCATGGCTGTAACGGATCATGCAGCCACGTCTAGATCCATGAGTCAACAGATGGGGACGTTTGCAAGACAACAACCATCTGCACGAACAGATCGACGACGTTTCCCGCAACATCGACTATCAGCACGGAGAGCACGGCTCCGATTACCCTTGACGCTGCATCGCCTGCGATGGTGTACTCAACGACGAACCTGGTTGCACGAATGGCAAAACATCATTTTTTTCGGATGAAGCCAGGTCCTGCTTACAGCATCATGATGGTCGCATTTATGTTTCGCGACATCGCGGTGAACGCACTTTGGAAGTGTGTATTCGTCATCGCCATACTGGCGTATCACCCGGCGTGATGGTATGGGGTGCGACTGGTTACACGTCTCGGTCACCTCTTGTTCGCATTGACGGCACTTTCAACAGTGGACGTTACGTTTCAGATGTGTTACGACCCGTGCCACAACCCTTCATTCGATCCCTGCGAGACCCTACGTTTTAGCAGGATAATACACGACCGCATGTCGCAGGTCCTGTATGCACCTTTCTGGATACTGAAAATGTTCAACTGCTGCCCTGGCCAGCACATTCTGCGGATCTCTCATCAATTGAAAACGTGTGGTCAACAGTGGCCGAGCAACTGGCTCGTCACAATAAACCGGTTACTACTCTTGATGAACTGTGGTATCGTGTTGAAGCTGCATGGGGAGCTGTACCTGTACACGCCATCCAATCTCTGTTTGACTCAATGCCCAGGCGTATCAAGGCCGTTATTACGGCCAGAGGTGGTTGTTCTCGGTACTGATTTCTCAGGATCTATGCACCCAAACAGCGTGAAAATGTTGTCACATGTCAGTTCTAGTATAATATATTTGTCCAATGAATACCCGTTTATCATCTGTATTTCTTCCTGGTGTAGCAAATTTAATGGCCAGTAATGTAATTTCCGATGTTACGCTGTTGTGAAAAAATAGAAGAGATAGTGTGACTATAAACTAGTGTGGGATCATGCCTGATACTGCTAGCACGATGAGATACCTACAATGATGGGTAACAGAAAATTTGAATAGCGAGGAGCAAACAAAAACTGGAAGTGGAACTGCACGGGCCGCAGTTCGGGAAACACCGGAAATGTAGATGCAGTGTTCCATTCACATGACGTGTTTCATGTTACAGGTACTCCTGTTTGTAGCAGAATACAAGACAGTTTCTGCCCTCGGAGTTGAATGCTTTCCGGCCAAATGTTCTTTTAACCTAGGGAACAGGTGATAGTCACTGGGCACCAATTTAGGATTACAGGATGAGTGGGTGATTATGTTCCACTGAAACTGTTGCAGGAGAGCAACAGTTTGCCGAGCGATGTGTGGGCCGGCGTTGTCATGGAGAATGTGTACGCCCTTGCTCAACATTTCTCTTCTCCTTTTCCGAATTGCCCGTTTGAGTTTTTTCAGAGTCACACAGTACCTGTCCGCGTTAATTGTGGTCCCAGCGATTCATCTCAGACGATGAGGTGAAAGAAGATGTTCGTAGTTTCCTGAAAAGCACAGCGGCGAGCTGGTATGACATGGGCATACGAAAACTGCCACAGCGTCTACAAAAATGCGTCGACAGAAATGGTGATTATGTTGAAAAACAACTAAATGTTCAAGCTGTAAACTGCTGTAAACCATTATAGAAATAAACAGGTCTACGTACTTATAAAAAAATAGGAAACTTTACTTTTAGGATTATCCTTGTACATACAATTGCTGAACACTGAAGTGACAAAGATCATCGGACAGCTATACACACATATACAGGTGGCGGTAGTATCGCAGTGCATCGGTGGAGTTGTCATTTGTAGTAAGTTGATTCATGTGAAAAGGTTTCCGACGTAGCTATGTCCTCACGACGGAAATTAACCGACGTTGAATACGGATGATAGATGGGGGCTAGAGGTATGGGACATTCCATTTCGGAAATCTTTAGTAAATTCAATATTTCGAGGGCAACAGTGTCAAGACCGTTCCGGAAATATCAAAATTCAGGCATTGCCACTCACCACAGTCATCGTAGTGACCTACGGCCTTCGCTTAACGATGTTAGCGTAGAGTTGTCAGTGCTAAAAGACAAGCAACACTGCGTGAAATAAAATCACAAATCAGTGTAAATTTGGTGTTAATGGGGCATGGCAGGAGCCGACCGACTCGAGTACCTTTCCTAACGGCACGACTTCGCCTGCAGTGCCTCTCCTGGGCTCATGACCATATTTGTTGGATCCTGGACGACTGGAAAAAACTGTGCGCTGGTCAGATGACTCCAGATTTCAGTTGGTACGAACTGATGGTAGGGCTTGAGTGTGGCGCATACTCCACGAAGCCATGGACCTACGTTGTCGACAAGGCACTGTGCAAGCTCCGTGATGCTGTGGGCTGTGTTTACATGGGATGGACTGGATCCTCTGGCCCAGCTCAACCGATCATTGGCGGAAAATGGTCATGTTCGGCTACCTGGAGACCATTTGCAGCCATTCTTAAACAAAGATTAAGCTTTTACGGATCACTATGCTCCATGTCACTGGACCACAACTGTTCCCGTGTGGTTTGAAGAACCTTAAGGTCAATTCGAGCGAATGATTTGGCCACCCACACCGCCCAACGTAATCGAGAGGCCAATTCGTGTGCAACTTCCTGCGCCGTCAACACTTTGACAATTATAGGGGGTTTAGGAGCAGCAATGGCTCAATATATATATGTTGCGAGTTCCAACGACTTGCTGAGTCCATGACACACCGAGATAATGCACTGCATCCAGCAAAAGGAGGTCCGAAACGATATTAGGAGCTATTCCATGACTTTTGTCGCTTCAGTTTATAAGAGACACAGATTTGAATGCAGTATTATAGAAACAGAAGAGTAAGTAAATGAAGATGGCAGGGAGGAGTGGTACTGTGAGAAATATTTGACGAAGCACTAAGATATCTAAGTTACAAGATCGAGGTTAAAAAAGGGAAAACCCAAGTTTTTAACGTATGTATATTTAGAGAAAGCTCCTTTCAAATTATGAATGTTACAGAAGTAAAATAGAGGGAGTTATCTACAGGTTGTATAGAGGCCAGACTACCATTATCAGAGTCAAAGGGGATGGGAGGCCAGCTGTAGTTGAGAAGGGAATGAGGTAGTGCCTCAAACTCGCCCAGTGTTATTATATCTGTATGCAGGGCAACCAGTAAAGGAAACCAAGCAGAAATTTAGAAAGACGATTAAAGCTGAGGGAGGAAAATAAAAAATATATTGCGGTTTTCTGACGAGAATAAAATTCTACCACAGATGCGGAAGACTCGCAAGAGCAGCTGAATGTAATGGGTACCACCTTGCAACAGGTTAAACGAAAATCAGTAGCAGTGAGACAAGGATAATGAAATAACCTGATGCTGACAGAATTGGGATACTGAAAGCAGTACATGAACTTTACTGTTTGGGCAGTAAGACAACAGACGATTACAGATGCAAAGAACATATAAAAAGAGACCTGTAATAGAAATGAAAGCGACTCTGAAGAAAGAGAATGTTTTTAACATTTAATATAAATCTAACGGTTAGAAAGTCTTTTGTGAAGGTATTCGAATGGAAAATTGCCTTGTACGGGAGTAAAGCGTGGGCAATAAGCTGTTCACACAAGAAGAGACTATAGGATTTCAAATATGGTGTTACAGAACAATGCTGATGATTAGAAGGGTAGATGGAGTAACTTATGTGGAGATACTGAATCCAATTGGTGAAAATATGAATTTATCGTGCAACGGTATCGGTTGACGTAACACATCCTGAGGCATCAAGCAAAAGAAGGAACTGTAGGTGATAAAAATTGTAGAAAAACAACAGGGCTTCAGTATAGTAAGCACGTTCAAATGGAGATAGTGTGGTTGAGGTTGCAGTAGTTATGCGAAAGAGACTAGCGCTGACGGTTCATTAGTCCAGTTCTTGGACTACAAACACCAACATTACCGTCATCATCATTGACAACAACATGAAAATCAAAGACAAGTTGAGGTTGGGGCCCTGATTTGGAAGGGGAAGTGTTGATAGTGCGTCTAGTCCATGAAAATACGGTGACAATGAAAACATTTCACAAAACTTTACCTTTTTATGAAGCACGCGAACTTGCCTGCTTCTACTCAGAACAACGATACTATACATGTTGGAGGAAAAATCACATCCCTATGGATAACGTGGAGTTAAAGCCTTATAAATCGGCACGCGTTCGCTGCATTGTAACTGCTGATGAAATTTAGCCGGAGAGTCAACGGGGAGGATTGAAAAGGACTCTGCGTTCACTGTGATCAACGCTGTAACAACATTTCTTTTTGATTGCATACTGGCCAGTAATTGGAGATTGAATTGCCTTCTGATATTAGATATGGAACTGAAAATACAATGCCGAATGAGTGTTGTACGTTATGCATACAGGGTGTAAATTTCATTTTGTTTAAACTAAGAGAGGTTTCCGTAACATTACAGTATGTTAAAAAAATATAAAGAAATGGCCAGGTGTTTGTAATGCTCACTCACAGAGGGTTCCGTACAAACTTAATTACGTATATAAACAGCCCACTCATTCTGAGGATTCTAAACTCGACGATTTTTGCCTGTTATCGACATTGGTATTGGGAAGATACAGGCCTAGGCATTACAAGGCTTCAGAGAATGTTTTAATTTTATGTTTGGAGTCGGAAAGAAATGAAGAAAAGGAATAGTTTTTCGTGTAGTTTAGTTACAAATTAACAATTTTCCGATATTTTCCTTTAGTTGTACTGTCAAACCTTGCTTCTTTGACAATTTCAGGCACTCGGTGTAGCCGTGCGGTCTAGAGCGCTTTGTCATGGTTCGCGCGGCTTGCCCCTGTCGGAGGTTCAAATTCTCCCTCGGGCATTGGTGTGTGTGTGTGTGTTGTCCTCAGCATAAGTTAGTTTAAGTTAGATTAAGTAGTATGTAAGCTCAGGGACCGATGACCTCAGCAGCTTGGTCCCTTAGGACTTACCACAAATTTCCGATTTTTCAAATTTCATTATTCTAGGTCAAAGGGAAGTGCCGTGATCGTTTTGATGAGTGATTTTGCAAGTATCCAAATATGTGACATAGACAGCCGTAACGTTTGCATTGACTTAGAAACTTCCCTTTTTCACGCCACCAAGGGATCGCAGGCCTTAATTAGTGACATAAATGTCAACTTGATATGTCCTGATAAAAAGGGTCTTGAACAGTCGGACACACAGATGGACAACAGACTAATCCAATAAGGGTTCCCTTCCTACCGATTTAAGTACGGAAGCCTAAAAGGGGAAAGAAAACGTTTACGCTACATCTGAGTCATCACCTTTCCAGCTGGTTACAAAATTGTTTGGATTCTGCTGCTGGTCGTATTCATCGCTCATTATCTGTTCACCTGTAGAAGAACGTGACAGAGACGTAAATCAACATACTATCCTTCAAAACGTTTGAGAATATTTCTTCACATTCGAATACTCACAAGTGACTGCGGTCTTATGGAATGAGTTAGCAGATATCACAACAGTTCTATTACCACATGGCTCTTCAGTAGCCTCATGACGTAACACCATCTGGTGCGAACAGGGTTGCAACGGAGCACGGAAACCCCAGAGTGCAGTAAGGCGATAAGTAGTAGCTGTTCTACTACCAACTTACAAACTATATCTCATACTTAGTTACTTTTTCAACACAGCGGAAAAGTGAATTTCCATCACAGTTCCACTGAACAACAGAAGCAAACAGTTCAAAAATACGCAGATATTACTATCTGCTTCTATTTTTATGAAAATGAGGTTCCTGAGCGTGTTTTCCTGGAGCACACCATTGTATGGAACGGATCAGTGGGCGACCTGAAGTCAAGGACAGAGCAAATCATTGATGTGAAATATACTGTTATGGAAATATGTTAGAAATTAAATGAGCATATATACTACAAAATGAAGAAGTTCCGTAAATAACTGGTAAGGAAGGAAATCTACGGAAAACCCTTACCAGAAGGAAGTACAGGTTGTTAGGACATATGGTAGGACATCAAGAAATAGTGAAGTTGGTGCTGGAAAGAGTATGGGAAACTGCTAGACGCAGACAAGGAGCACAAAATGAAATATCGTTGGGGGGATCTGAGAAGCGAATTGCTGTTAATTGCTGATGACACTCTGAAGCATCGGAAGAGGTTGCCCATTGAATGAGTCTAGGGGGGCACAAGATGACAGACAAAATTTTTCCTTGTGTGATGAATGGCGGCTCGCTCTAAATGTAGAAAATTTAAGTTAACGTAGATGAGTAGGATGAACAGTTTTTTTAATATTTAAATACAGCATTCGCTGTAGGCTGTTTGACACAATCACTTCCAATCTAGGCATAGCGTAGGAAAGAGCTCTGCAGAGTAAGGAACACCTTGAAAGGGAGGATTTTAGGAAAGGATACCACGTACAGAACACTAGTGCGACCATTTTTGAGTGCTGCTCGGGTGTTGGGGATCCCCACAAAGTGGTATTAAAGGAAGACATCGAATCAAATCAGAGGGGAGCCGCTAGATTCCTTCCTAGCAGGTTAGCTGAACACTAGGGTATTACGGACATTCTTCATAAACTCAAATGGGAGTTCCTGGATGGAAAGCAACATTCTTCACACCAAAGACTATTGAGAAATTTTACAGTAGAGGCATCTCAAGCTGATTGCAGAGCTGTTCTGCTGCCGCCAATAAACATTTCACGCAATATCATGAAGATAAGAAGAGCCAGGGCTTGTAAGAAAGTATACAGACTGTCGTATTTGCCTGACTCTCTTTGCAAATGGAACATGAAAGGAAATGACTTGTAGTGGTACAAGGTACTCACACACCATACACCATATCCCGTACACCATACAGTGGCTTCCGGAGTATTTATGGCGATGTAGATACAGATGTAGATGCAGTACTTACGTAGATATGAAAAAATAAGAATGGTATAAAAATGCATCAGACCAGGAAAAGGACAGCAGACATAAAAATTCGTAAATATTGCACAGTTTGCAAGCGCAAATCGCTGTCTAATTCACGAACTTTCATTGCAGCTATAGTTCGATCACTAACGATGGCGAATGCATATGTTCTGCAAATTATGTTTCTCGCTTACATATGCAGAATTTATCACTTACAACCACAATCAGCGACGACAACTCACAACAAATATAATCTAATTCACTAAACAACTCTCTACGATCATCTTTAATGCTCGAATTACCTACGTCATTCACAGCAGAGCGCTCATAACATACTGAGTGCTCATTAGCTGATGGAGCACATGTTAGGTAGGTGTGCAGAACAAGCCTAACTTCGACTGCCATCGTTCGTGACCAACTACAGTAGAGCATCGTAGTAGTAGTAATACAGAACGTAAAATAACACCTTAGCTGCACTAATGATCTGTACACTCTTTAGTACAACAACGCGAGGAAAAAAGGTGGGTAGTGGCAACAGGATGAATAAATGTAGATAATTATTAAATGTTGAATAGTAAATGAAGTAGGATCCTAAATATAACTGTAATAGTGTTGGAAAATCAGAAACGACAAGTAACGCCACTTATAAAAGAATGATACCATACACAGGCTCCACTTTATGACAACTGACTGTAAGTAAAGAATTAAAATCGCTGATAGAATTTCTAAGTTAGTTTCATACACTGCGCCCAAAGATAGAAATAGCATCAATAAGTAATTTGTCTGTCATTTCAATACAGTTCCTATTTTCCCGAGTTGCGTAAATCTTTTTGCATTTAAAATGAATCTTAAACGCCAACCGTCAACTGTTATGTGGTTTTAAAAAGGTATTCCACACAGTCAGTTCAGAATTATCTCCCTAAGTTGTAGAAACATCTCGGCCACATGTCAGATTTTGCCTTCTATCAGTGCATCACTAAATCTAAAAGTGTTTATGCCACACATATAAAAGCGAAAAATAAAGGATCTGCTAGTTATAGTATAAAATGCAGATGCAGAGTTCAAAATTCAGTGACCAAGAACGTAGTGTTTATGAAGATGCAAATCATATGAATGGAAATTTTTAGAATTATATGAATCAAAATATAAATTATATGAATGAAGATACAAACTATGTGAATTATATGAATCTGTTCTTTCGGGCATATCCGAAACAACAGTTACCACGTGGAGTCGCCGACTGTGATTCATATTGTGTATAATGCTATCAGTTGCATCAAGCTTGTGTGCCATCAGCCGCGACGAGAGAAAATATGTGCCGGATCGGGACAAGAACCCGGGATGTCTTGCCTACTGGGCAGTTCGTTAAACACTGTGCCATCCGGACATTTTCACTCGTCGCTGCCGATATCGTATAAATTCTCAGTTCAGCTGATATCACTAGTTCCTTCCTTTTCCTTTCCTTTCTTCCCGCCTTCATTTTACACAAGAAGATATAAATGTGTTACACGAAACGGAGATGGGTAAGAACCCCAAACACTTTGCTGGATAAAGAGAGATATACAACAAGCGTCGGTCTGCTGTGTTGCTTGATTCTAATTTACACGTTGTGGCTGAACAGAATAAACATTTCGCTACGGGCATTGCAAAAGCCTCATAGTAGTGGGCCAAACAGGGGCCGGCAGGTGGTTACATCAGGCGCTAAGTGTTGCTACAAGAAATACACTTTAGTGGCGAGCAGTTATCACACAGCGCAGCTCCGCATAGAGAGCACAATTGTTGTAATGGCTTGAGTGACCTGATTGCTTCACGTCCAAGCCTATCTATCGCTTGATTTTTTCCACTGTGTACAAACTCTAGGCACTAATCGATGAGATAAACGGGAATGAGAAACATCTAATGAACTTATGTCCGGAAACGCATTGTTTCCATGCTGGAGATAATTTTTTCACTCATACTTTGATAAAGAATCTGCAGTTTTTAACGCTCTGTACCACGCAGCTACCGTTACGACACGCATTGTTTCCTCCTAGAGGGCTGGAGGGAGTACTGTTCTACATAAGTCGTACCCTAGTGGCCTCTTCTGCCATAGTAACTGGTAATGGTGTGTGCGATGCACTTCTCATCCTGACATCTCGTAGTGTATGTGATACAGTGTTGTGTCCGCCTGCTTAGCTGGGTGGCAACGTGCTTGCCTCCCATGCACTGGGCCTGGGTTCGATTCCGGCCGGGTCGGAGATTTTCTGAGCGCAGGGACTGGGTGTTGTGTTGTCATCATCATCATTTCATCCTCCTCATCGGCGGCAGGTCTCCCAATGTGGTGCCGACTGAAATCAGACTTGCACTTGGAGGCCGAATCCGAATGAGACATCCCAGCCAACAGTGCCATACGATCATTTCATTTCATTTACAGCGTTGTACACAATGGTTCCGTGTTCGCATCAACAGCTTGCCCTCGTCGCGTTTACTTACGGAAAAGCAAATGACAAAGGGCGGTGGGCAGAAAGGTCGTATCAGGAGAGCGACCAAGCCAACAACCACAGCATTCAATGCTTGCAATAAAGTTTCGCTGTTTCTCTGAAGCAGGGTCGTTTCAGGAAGGAGGAAACCATAAAATATGTACCGGAAGTGTTCAAAAACCAGACTTGGAGGAAAATGTGATCAACAATGTGGAAGCCGACCGCCGTGTCAGTACCAGCCAGTTGGCCTGCCAGTACAGGGTAAGCCATGCGACCGTGTGGAACATTGGCCATGATAACTGTTACTCTCTTTATCAATTACAGAATGTGCAAGGGTTACTAACGACAGACTTTCCACATCGGGAGCAGTTTTCTTCACCAGGAAATCATGATTCCCAGATTTTTGTTAACCATCCTACTTACAGATAGGGCCACCTATATGCTGAGTGGTACACTCCTGGAAATGGAAAAAAGAACACATTGACACCGGTGTGTCAGACCCACCATACTTGCTCCGGACACTGCGAGAGGGCTGTACAAGCAATGATCACACGCACGGCACAGCGGACACACCAGGAACCGCGGTGTTGGCCGTCGAATGGCGCTACCTGTGCAGCATTTGTGCACCGCCGCCGTCAGTGTCAGCCAGTTTGCCGTGGCATACGGAGCTCCATCGCAGTCTTTAACACTGGTAGCATGCCGCGACGGCGTGGACGTGAACCGTATGTGCAGTTGACGGACTTTGAGCGAGGGCGTATAGTGGGCATGCGGAAGGCCGGGTGGACGTACCGCCGAATTGCTCAACACGTGGGGCATGAGGTCTCCACAGTACATCGATGTTGTCGCCAGTGGTCGGCGGAAGGTGCACGTGCCCGTCGACCTGGGACCGGACTGCAGCGACGCACGGATGCACGCCAAGACCGTAGGATCCTACGCAGTGCCGTAGGGGACCGCACCGCCACTTCCCAGCAAATTAGGGACACTGTTGCTCCTGGGGTATCGGCGAGGACCATTCGCAACCGTCTCCATGAAGCTGGGCTACGGTCCCGCACACCGTTAGGCCGTCTTCCGCTCACGCCCCAACATCGTGCAGCCCGCCTCCAGTGGTGTCGCGACAGGCGTGAATGGAGGGACGAATGGAGACGTGTCGTCTTCAGCAATGAGAGTCGCTTCTGCCTTGGTGCCAATGATAGTCGTATGCGTGTTTGGCGCCGTGCAGGTGAGCGCCACAATCAGGACTGCATACGACCGAGGCACACAGGGCCAACACCCGGCATCATGGTGTGGGGAGCGATCTCCTACATTGGCCGTACACCACTGGTGATCGTCGAGGGGACACTGAATAGTGCACGGTACATCCAAACCGTCATCGAACCCATCGTTCTACCATTCCTAGACCGGCAAGGGAACTTGCTGTTCCAACAGGACAATGCACGTCCGCATGTATCCCGTGCCACCCAACGTGCTCTAGAAGGTGTAAGTCAACTACCCTGGCCAGCAAGATCTCCGGATCTGTCCCCCATTGAGCATGTTTGGGACTGGATGAAGCGTCGTCTCAAGCAGTCTGCACATCCAGCACGAACGCTGGTCCAACTGAGGCGCCAGGTTTAAATGGCATGGCAAGCCGTTCAACAGGACTACATCCAGCATCTCTACGATCGTCTCCATGGGAGAATAGCAGCCTGCATTGCTGCGAAAGGTGGATATACACTGTACTAGTGCCGATATTGTGCATGCTCTGTTGCCTGTGTCTATGTGCCTGTGGTTCTGTCAGTGTGATCATGTGATGTATCTGACCCCAGGAATGTGTCAATAAAGTTTCCCCTCCCTGGGACAATGAATTCATGGTGTTCTTATTTCAATTTCCAGGAGTGTATTTTCAACGTTCACAACAGTCATCTGTGGGTGAGTATTTATAGCCCCATGGTATGGTGACAGCGAATCATCAGCAGCGGTGCAGCCGGAATGTATAAGTCTGGATAATTGGCGACCGTATTTTGGGACCAGTCTTCCTTCCACGTCGTCTAACAGGCCGGAACTATCGGCATAACTTGCGGGAGACTTTGCCTCCCCTGCTGGAGGAGGTGCCACTGACGATTCGAAGGATTATGTGGCTGCTATATGATGGTGCTCCAGCCCACTTCGCCAATGGTGTCCGGACGCATCTCAGTCGTGTCTTGACTGGTCGATGGATCGGACGAGGGGGTCCAGTTGCATGGTCTATTCGTTCACCGGATCTCAACGCGTGCAATTTCTCATGTGGCCATCTCAAAAGTGATGTGTATGCAGAACCCTTCCAGATGTGGAGACATTGGAGCAGCGTATTCCTGCTGCCTTTGACATTGTTCGCAAACAACCTGGCCGATGTGAAAGTGTGAGACAGAACATTTTACGGTGCGTACATGCATGTGTTGAGGCACATGGAAACCATTTTAAACACACATTCTAACTGAGGCTGTATGCTACAGAGCGTATGAGACTGCAGTCTCGGTAACAATGTGTTATTGAATTAATTGAGTCTGGCATGGAAACCATTTCCGCACATAAATCCATATGACCTTTTTTGTTCCTTATTCTGTCATCGATGAATCCCTACAGTTTGTACTCTGTGCAGATTTCACCCTGTATGTACGTCTGTTTTCTAGACAGAACTATGCTATTGTGTCACAAAATAATGTAACTTACCTGACGCCTTCCCTGGTAACGTAGGAATCCATGGAACCCTTTTGGGACCCAGCACCTGGACGGAATTTCACCGGGAAATGACAGCAGATGCAACAAATGTTACAGCCGTACTGTAAAGGAGGATGCTTTACACTGCCGCCAGTCTGAGTGGCCAGAGATGCAAAAGTACAGACAGCTGAAGGATGCAACGTCCGTGGAGTCTTATGGCCCAGTTACCTCACGCACAGCCGACGTTCTGTTATGCGTTGAGGAAAGATACAACTGCAGTAACGAAACAAATAGAAAGGTGCTCGACTGTACAGATACACTACCGGCCATTAAAATTGCTACCGCCCACTAAAACTGCTACACCAAGAAGAAATGCAGATGATAAACGCGTATTCATTGGACAAATATATTATACTACAACTGACATGTGATTACATTTTCACGCAATATGGGCGCATAGATCATGAGAAATCAGTACCCAGATGGCGTGTACATGTACAGCTGCCCATGCAGCTTCAACACGATACCACAGACCATCAAGAGTAGTGACTGGCGTATTTTGAGGAGCCAGTTGCTCGGCCACCATTGACCAGACGTTTTCAATTGGTGACAGATGTGGAGAATGTGCTGGCCATTGCAGCAGTCGAACATTTTCTGTGTCCAGAAAGGCCCGTACAGGACCTGCAACATGCGGTCGTGCATTATCCTGCTGAAGTGGAGGCTTTCGCAGGGATCGAATGAAGGGTAGAACCACGGGTCGTAACACATCTGAAATGTAACGTCCACTGTTCCAAGTGCCGTCAATGCGAATAACAGGTGACCGTGACGTGTAACCAATGGCACCCAATACCATCACGCCGGGTGATACGCCAGTATGGCGATGACGAATACACGCTTCCAATGTGCGTTCACCCCAATTTCACCAAACACGTACGCGACCACCATGATGCTGTAAACAGAACCTGGATTCATCCTAAAATATGACGTTTTGCCATTCGTGCACCCAGATTCTTCGTTGAGTACACCATCGCAGTCGCTTCTGTCTGTGATGCAGCGTCAAGGGTAACCGCAGCCATAGTCTCCGAGCTGATAGTCCATGCTGCTCCAAACATCGTCGAACTGTTCGTGCAGATGGTTGTTGTCTTGTAAACTTCCCCATGTGTTGACTCAGGGATCCAAACGTGGCTGGACGATCCGTTACAGCCATGCGGATAAGATGCCTGTCATCTCGACTGCTAGTGATACGAGGCCGTTGGGATGCAGCACGGCGTTCCGTATTACCCTCCTGAATCCACCGATTCCATGTTCTGCAAACAGTCATTGGATCTCGACCAACGAGAGCAGCAATGCCGGAATACGATAAACCGCAATCGCCATAGGCTACAATCCGACCTTTATAAAAGTCGTAAACGTGATGGTACATATATCTCCTCCTAACAAGAGGCATCACAACAACGTATCACCAGGCAACGCCGGTCAACTGCTGTTTGTGTATGAGAAATCGGTGAGAAATTTTCCTCATGTCAGCACGTTGTAGGTGTCGCCACCGGCGCCAACCTTGTGTGAATGCTCTGGAAAGCTAATCATTTGCATATCACAGCACCTTCTTCCTGTCGGTTAAATTTCGCGTGTGTAGCAGGTAATCTTCGTGGTGTAACAATTTTAATGGTCAGTAGTGTATTCTTGGGTTGGGGCATCTCAGTTGGCCACCATCTAGCTATATGGTGCAATCTATGACGGTGCTCAATCTTTGCGTTCTGTGGATCTACACGTCTCATCCTGTAGACTTAGAACGTCGCAAGCCGTGCCGCTGTGCTCACGCAGCGTCCGCTGCTGGGCACTTGACGCTCTACAACCGCAGGGCAGCCTGGTGGCCTCTACTTCATGACTGGCTGTGCGCTGCTCGCAGTCTGCTGCCAGCTGTGTGGGCAAGCTACTCGCTCCCTGCACTATTCACGTTGGCAAACTCCACCGCAGGTGGCAGATCGTTCTGAGCGCAGTCTGCGCCGCGGTCACGCTCACTCTGGTCCCCTACTCCTGAGGCTGCTTGAAGCCTTGTGAGCCGGCCGAAGTGGCCGTGCGGTTAAAGGCGCTGCAGTCTGGAACCGCAAGACCGCTACGGTCGCAGGTTCGAATCCTGCCTCGGGCATGGATGTTTGTGATGTCCTTAGGTTAGTTAGGTTTAACTAGTTCTAAGTTCTAGGGGACTAATGACCTCAGCAGTTGAGTCCCATAGTGCTCAGAGCCATTTGAACCAAGCCATTTTGAAGCCTTGTGAGTGGCGCAGGGAGTGGTTGTTTCAAATGCCTCTGAGCACTATGGGACTTAACAGCTGAGGTCCTCAGTCCCCTAGAACTTAGAACTACTTAAACCTAACTAACCTAAGGACATCACACACATCCATGCCTGAGGCAGGATTCCAACCTGCGACCGTAGCGGTCGCGTGGCTCCAGACTGTAGCGCCTAGAACCGCTCGGTCACTCCGGCCGGCGCAGGGTGTGAGTCTGCAGCCTTGGGGTGACACCAGTGCTGAGGTCGCTACTTCTTTCAACACCGCCCACTCGCACCTATGAGTCACGTGCCTATCTAAGCAGACGTGCACTACCAATGTCCTGCCAGCTCTTGGCGCATCGAGCGATGATTCGACTACTCTTGTTCTCTGAAAAACAAATGCTTATGTATATGTGGTACCTGTTCTCTTTTGCACATGTCCGAAAGAACAGACACCATTTTGATTCAGTAACCACTGCGAATTAAGACACAAAGGAATTGAAGACACTGAATACGAGTGGGTGTCGTTTTAAGGCAATAGAAAAATGCTGTCTGTTCTTTCGGATATATCATCCCACCATTGCAGAGGCATACCAGACTCGAACTCTTATGAGTATCGGCGAAATGTCCCGAGTAATGTGGATACGAATGGGCAGGGAGCACTGGATTAGTAATGTGGCGATAATCTGAGAATTTGGTTCGACGGGAGAGGCGCTATGGTAGTCATGCAGTTACGATGACCATTGTGTCTGGATGGCGCAGTGGGCAGCGCATATGCCTAGTAAGCAGCAGATCGGGTTCCAATCCCAGTCCGGTGCAAAATTTTCAACTTTCCCCATTGACTAAATCAATGTACATTTGCAGCCAACGTCTGTAATTTCTCTGCGACTACATGTTTATCTTTCTCGATACTGTTTCGCCGACGCCTCACTTCGTGAACGTTTATAAGATGTAGATTTTTCCTACTACTAACAAACAGTGCGATAGATCTGTGGGGGAGATATGGCACAAGCAAGTTGTGCATTACAGTTTACCAGTCTTTACAAATGGTGCTGCACCTTATAGGGGGACAGCTGCCGATTTACCAAAAGCATTATACAGTAGAATGGTGATTATGACTTGTTTGGCTGACACCGTACGCAGAGTCGACTAGAGATTACTAGTACATTCAGTGGTGTTCACAAATAGATTTGGTGAATCAAAATGTGCTTAAATAGTCCTTCACGAGTTGCACCACTGAAGTTGTTAGCTACAGACAATTCCTTAGCACCAACTTCCATTCCGACAACGTAAGTTTCATGGAGTGATACTTACAACTATTACGGCCAGATCTTCAAAGTTGTATGTGTGTGTCGATTCATCTAATCAGCTACACTAGCCGAAGAGTTAACGTCTAACGCCAAAATTTCAGGTAAAATTTTGTACATAAAATCAAAATTTGAATTTATTCCTCCTACCAAATTGCCTTGGGGCAGTCACAAATATCACTAACGAGGTAGATAGAAAACATAAATTTTTCAATAAATTAGAAACTGTTTATGATTAAGTAAAAAAGAAGTGTCTAAAAAATGGAAGAAAAGGGAGCTTATCATACACCATGTTACATTGCAATGATTTTGTAATGTGATTAATTATCACTGAATCACTTAGATTTCGTTTCAAATGATGGTCCCCATTTCAAATATGTTCCTCTTGTATCATTTGAAGTAGGTGTAGACATTATTTGAAGTACAAGTTTTGTTTCCTGACAACAGGAAATACTTTTTATTTGAAAATTTGGTAAAGTTTTTGATGTATATTGCAAAGCAGAACTTTTAAATTGAGGTAAAAATGAGGATGCACAGAAAATAACACGTTATAGTTTAATTATGTTGTGATTAATTTAATAAAAAGAATACGAGAACATCAAGTTCCATAGCCTAACTGACTTCTTATGTGCATTTTATTCTTACATGAAAACTTCATTACCATTAAGTGACTTACTATTTATTTTTAACAGAAATTGTACATCATTTTAATATCGTTGAGTCATGTTTTTGTGTTACTTTGCATATTATTGTAAATTCATGCTCATAACAAAATATTGTTTGTGTATATTATGTTGATTTTAGGCAATAAAAATCCTAGATATAATAAAAAATAACAGAAGGCTAATTTATTAGAAGACTAGTCACTAATTCAGAGTAACTTAGATATTTCGAAATGAGTTACAACAGGCCACTTTCAAAACATACAGACCTGTAAAGAAACTACGAAATACTTACAAGCTGCCGAATTCGAAACTGGTGATGGGATGTTGAAGGTACTCACCTGGAAAGAAGAGAAACGAACAGTCAGTGCAAATTTCTCTCAGCAGCGTCTGAGAACAGCAGTACAGTATGTGGCTTGAGATTCACAACGATCAAATAATTCCCAATTCTGACTATACTTGCTGAGAAATTACATGTATGTACGACATTCATACCGCAGAATAAATGGAAACGCAAACAGTAAAATCGAAAACCAACTGTATTTGTCTACATTAAATTAGTCGCCCTTGTGAAGCCTGTTTGAATCGTAAGAAAATGAGTGAAAAGTAATGAAATGGATACATAAGATGGACGGAACTATGGATACGCAACTGAATAGAAGAATAAGGTGTGTGCAGTCGCACTGCAGTATGTCTCCCCTATGCATGCCACAGCTGATCAATGGGATTTAAGTCGGCGGAAACACTGGGCCTGTACGCTCACGCGTATATCCTCTCGGTCCAAGAGTCCTCCACCAGCGCTCTTCGATGCAATCACTCGTAATCCATAAAAAAGACGTCAGAGCCGAATTTCCCCTGAAAAGACACACTTGTGAAAGGAGTAAAGTGTCACAACAACTGTTAGTCAACACGCTCCTGCAAACATTATGACTTGCCACACCATTGTAACTGAACAACCAAAACGACTATGTTCGACAGTGGAGAACGTCCTCTATATGGCAAGGGATGCACCCAGGAACATGCTCGAACATAATCGGTTTGGTGGACCGAGGGTTATGCTGTGGATTGGCAAAATATTGCATAGTCGTCCCGACCTAAAAATCTTTGAAACGGCACACTCACCGCTCAACGTTATTGTGACACTGTACACCATCACCGAGTGCGTCTCTCCGGGGCTGCATTCAGCTCTGACTTCATTTCTATGGATGGCAAACCTCAGGTACATGAACGCTTGAAATAGCAGGATATTCAGTGAATGGACTGGTCTGCCCATTCCTGTGACGTCCGTAAATCCCATTCAGAAAGTGCAGGAGAGGTGTATTGCAGCACGTCCACATGGACCAAAGACGATCCAGTAGTTGTCAACCACGCTAGTAGGAGAACGGAAAGCTGGAAAGCTCAACCATAATACCTCTGTATTAACATTATGGCGGGCACGGGAGCACGTTGAAAATCATGACTTGCCATCCATGGGGATCACACGTTATTAAGAACCATGTCCCGCCTTTTCAGTGTACAATCAATGAGCATAAACAGCGACAGTTTCTCTGCAATTATTCTTTCGGAGAGAGTATTATTTCTATTCGAAAAATGGCTCTGAGGACTATGGGACTCTACATCTTAGGTCATAAGTCCCCTAGAACTTAGAACTACTTAAACCTAACTAACCTACGGACATCACACACTCCCATGCCCGAGGCAGGATTCGAACCTGCGACCGTAGCAGTCCCGCGGTTCCGGACTGCAGCGCCAGAACCGCTAGACCACCGCGCCCGGCTATTTCTATTCGTCTCACTGCGTATTTCTTTCAGCTGGTTCCTGTACTAGACGGTAGCAGTTGTTTCTATGTGTAGTCCAAGTTTCATCAAGATAAATTACCTGGCAGTGAAACATGATAAGAAAGTTACTTTCGTCTTTGAGTTAGCACACCAGTGTACATGGCGATATTCGCTTCCAATTATAATGTCTGTTAAATTCAGTGGCAGTCACACTCATTCTCTCAAAGCAAATTAGGAAGAATGATTTCACTCTATTATTTTCTGCTCATGTTAATAGTCATTACTAATAAGTGTTGCGTGGCATTTCAAACAACTTGTAACAGGGCACATGGGTTTATCTATCTCCGATATAATATCTTTGAAAATTTGAGTATCTTCCTATAATAATTCATGTTGTTCTTTTCACTGCACTGAAAGATTTCCTTTTTCTGAACTTGCAGCCACGTGTCGTTACATAATTTCACTACTAATAGATTTCCTCATAGTACCTGTAACCTTTTACTTGTTTGCTTCACTAAGAAATGATCTTGCTTTGCTCAGCCACTGCTACATTAGTAAAATTTACTGCTGTCTCATAAGTCGATCCATTTCAGTTTAGTGACGCACGCAGTTCCGAGCAAGGACATCGACCGATCAGTCTCTTCGACAAAAATTTCGGCATTACTCACGATATAAAAGCTCGTCTTTTGAGTGCTTAGTTCTACAGTGTACATATAGCTAATACTTTATATTTCACGCGAATTGTCTGTACGATGAATCTAACAACACAGCTGAGTATTAATGCAAATGTTTTCCACGTCGAAAGTTATTGATCTATTACGTCAGAAAATTTTCAAACGAAATTCCCGTTGTGTATGTGAAAACACCACTGATGTCCTTAGAATATTCGAGTCCAATTTTGTTAGCACAGAATCATGCCTGAAAATTAGTACAAATTCACAGCAAAACTGTTTTTAAAATTGTAACGGAACATTCACTATAAGTTTTCAAGACGACGGTAGGATTTCAACAAGATACACTGAAATCAGAACCGTAGCGTAACAAACAGTGACACAGGTATTTTACGTCGATATGATGGTGCAAGTCGTCCACAAAGTATGTAAGTATGTACACTACTCTTTAGCGAATTCCTTATTTAATCATATTTACTGACACTGTACACACAAGTGCGTTTATTTCTGGATATAAATGCTTTTTTATTTATTTTAATATTAAGGATGCTATCGAAGCATTCCAAGAAATATACCATCAGATCCTAGATTTTTTTTTTTTTAAATTCAGTACTTTGTGATGTTTATACATCTTGGGTGTTTCAACAGACCCATTTTGTGATCTATATTTTGTGGCCTATTTTCAGTTTATTAATTGTGGACTTTTAGTATTATTGTATCATTTATCGTATAATTATATCGAAACTTTCGTAATCACTAGTTGTTATAAATTAAAGTTCTCCGCCACCTCTTTCTTTCTGTAGGCAAGGATGTGCTGTGGAGATTTTGATTTTTGATACGGCTTTCATTAACAGGTGGACAGAATCACAAGGAAGGTTTGTATATTTAATTATATTTCCTGGACTTTGGCTGAAGTATGATATCTTAAATCCACCCAACCGCGTATTTCTGTGTGCATGGTAATATCAGTGTTGTGATATAAGACTGATTTATGGCGATTTATATGAAGGATATTAACAGTGTTTGCAGTTCGCATAACATACATCGTTTGATGATGTACACAGCTTTACGCTCGTTTGATGATGTACACAGCTTTGCGTTCGTTTGATATTGCCGTATTTCTATAGCGAAATGTTCAGTCATGTCGATGATATGTGTACAAGTCTGAGGATTTTAAAGCCTGACTTCTGCTGAAGCAAAATCTTTTAGAGCACCACTTGATAGCAGCCGAAGGGCTGAAATTAATGTTGTAAAAGAAATAAATAATTTCCACAGTTAATGTTAAATATGATGTCCTTCAAAAATTAAACTAAAGGGTTTATCCCGATAGTAATAGGTTAAGTAGTGATTTAGAATCAAATCTTACTCGTGAAGAATGAAATTTACGGTGCAACTTGACTAAAGGAATGGATCGGTTGACAAGACAATTTCTGAAGAACCAAGAAATTATAGATTTGGTGGCTGAGAGGAGCGTGGGGAGTAAGATTTGTTAAGGTTGAAAAGGTTGAAATGGATGTCGCTTGCGATAGTTATGCAGAGAAATGGAATGCTGGGCTTGATACACATGGGTGGGGAGCAGAGTGGTAGCAGCCCTGAGACATGAGGCCGCAACAGCAGTTGCGAAGGGAAAGAGAGGCTCCCAGTAGTGGTAGGACACTCGCCACCTGCAGAGTGGAAACGGGCGCATAGTGGCGTTGCCAGGCGTCGGACGGCCGCCCGCGCAGCAGGTCTTCGCCTGCAGTGCACGAGGTAGGCAGCCTGCGCAGCACAGTGTTTGCCGCCGCCGGCGCCGTGTTTGGCCTCGGCTCTCGGCTCTCGGCCGCTGCCACCGCCGCAGGCGCAGAGATTAATGGCCGGCCCGGCTAATGGATGCGTGTCCCCCCTGCTGCCACTCGTCTTCTCGCGCGCTCACCCTCCGAGCGGCAAGGACCGCTTCCAGCGGGCGGCTTTCGCATCCGTGCCAACAGCTGCCAGGGACGCCGTCACGGGAAGATTCCTATTTCATAATCGGATACGCTTTTTCAGATTATGAAGGATGCAGGGATGAAACTTAGAAGAAGCATGAAAGTCTGGAAGCGAATCTATATTACTGAAAGCCTAACACGGAACGCAGACCCAGTTACAGGTAGCGTATCTGTCAGTTTAGAGAGACAACGAAAATTTGATTTTCATTATTTCTTTTAACTATTGAATGAATTTAAAAATTCAAACTGATTTCAGAACCTGCTCCTCAAGACACGTAATGTTACGTTAAAGGATTAACACAAAACTAGTATCCTTTATGTCACATGAGTCACCGTAACTCAGAGCAAGCAGAATACTCACACTACAGGATGATTCCGTGACAATTCTGCAAACTTTGGGGAGGATAGTGAAAGGTGTATGTATCAATTTGCGATAAGGCACCATGGTCTGTAAATGAGAGGTTCGAAAATTATAAGCGATAATTTTTCTAAACCCCGTACTACAGTTAGAAATGTTGTAGGGTAAGCAACTTTCAGAGGTAGTAGTATGGCCCAAATAAAAAAATATCATTTAAATGTGGGCTCTAAAATGCAAACCTTAAGAGCTATAAGCACTTGTTTACTAGAAGAGGTGCGTTTCACAGTACGTAAGATGAACAAGTCTTCAAAACTCTCAGGGTATGCATTTAAGAGCCCATATTCACTGGCCATTTCCTTTCCTTTGTTTTTGTCCATACTAATTTCTACTAACATATGGAAACAGGTGAGCTTGCAGTAGAAGGGATGCGTTTCACGGTTTCAAAGGTGAACAAGTGCTAATAGCTCTTATGGTATACTTTTTAGAGTACATGTTCACTAGATATTTCTTTCTTATTTTGGTCCAGACTACAACCCATGAAGTTGCCTAGTCCAGAATCTTAGCAACATCAGTACCAGTCCACACATTCTGCTGCCAGAGATATTGGAAAGATTTGCATTTATAACTTTCGATTAGGGCGCGTCCACAACAGGGTTCCTTACCTCAAATTCATACATTTATTCCTCTCCGTCATCTTTGAAATTTTGTAACATAATCATGGTATTACCCTGTATATTCTTGTAGTATTTTTGAATGAGAGCACTTCACTTTCAGAGGAATTAACATTAAAAGTGAAGTTCAAATTGCTCAGAGCACTATGGGACTTAACATCTGTGATCATCAGTCCCCTAGAACTTAGAACTACTTAAACCTAACTAACCTAAGAACATCACACACATCCATGCCCGAGGCAGGATTCGAACCTGCGATCGTAGCGGTCACGCGGTTCCAGACTGAAGCGCCTAGAACCGCACGGCCACACCGGCCGTAATTTAAAGTGAAGTAGTCATGAAGAAATGCAGGCAGAGGTGGTGCTGTGGCTCCATCAACAAAGTAAGACATTCTACAGTGACGGCATTAACAAACTGATCTCCTGTAGGGAGAGAGGTGTTGTTTGCCAGAATCACTATGTTGAGAAATACATCTGTAGAAATGAAGAATAAGGTGTAAACTATCCATAATGTCTGCTTTATTTAAAAATCTTTAAGAGTTTTAGCATAGTAAATTCTGAGCATTACTTTTCAGCAAGTCCTCGAAGTAAGCAGATTCGAGTGTTTGTATTTTACAGTAATTTGGCAGAGAAGAATTGTCTTTCACAGGATACACCAGGGTGGAGAGCTGCATCAGATCAGTCTTCGGACCGAAGATCACAATAACGCACCAGCTCTTCATCGTGTGAAGATCCGTACGTTCCATTCTTTCACACAGATAACAGGAAGTGTCAGAAGTAATTCGTCTAAGCCAGATGCCTTTGCAGTGGGGAAATGTGATTCCTCCCAGTCATTCCTAAATCAGAGCAACTGCTTGGATTTCAGTAATCTCCTCCACAACAGGTCATTAACCCTAACCTCTGTCCTAGCTTCAGACTATGAGGCGATGTTTGCGTGTTATGTATAATTTAAGCAAAGCAGCCTTCAGCTCCTTCCCCATTAATCGTTTGGCATGACAGATTTAAAGTGTCGTGGAATATTCCTTCACAGACACCTGTTGTATTCCACGATTCTCTGAACACAAGGAGAGTCGGAAAGATTTGCTACATTCTTCATTCACGCCAGCGGCCTGATGTTCAATAATGTATCAGAACGTAGGGCACTGGAGGGTACAACTAAACGAAGACAGCTGCAAACAGTACTGAGATCAGACCATGAGGACTGAAACAGAATATACATGATGGGTGCTAATAAAGTACTCCATTATTATACACTCAAATCAATTTCAATGAATTGTGAGGGAGAGAAAAATAATAAGTGTATCAGGATTTTACGTTCCGTAGACGTGGAATTGGTCATTAGGTACGGAGCACACACACGGCACACACACACACTCAGCGTGAAGGGGTACTTCATACTTTATCTCGCAGGGCTCACGTCATCTCAGCCCTTGGCAATTTTTCAACTGAGTTAGCCCATATCGAAGTCACCTTCCCTCAGAATGGTTGTACTGAAAGATAGATCTGACGTGCGTTGCCCTATCGAACAACCATGCACCGGGTGACTGATGACAATAGCGAGGTGCCACCGAAGTCTACAGTCTTTTTGCCTTTTGCTGGAAGCATTTCGAACACGATTGTTCGTACTTTGCGGAAATATGTGTATTTGGACAATTACCATTTAGGTTCCATAAAGAATTGCATTGGTTCCTCTAAGGCAGGTGTCTATCATATTCCTTGCAATAATGGCATATCGTATTTGTCAGACTATCTGCACAGTGGATGTCCAATGTACCGAGCATAAGCGTCATACATGCGTACAACTTGCGAGCAAATTTGCGACTGCAGAACATTATCTTGGCACAGGTCATCCAATGGGAAGTAACAATACAGAGATTCTGGCATGCGCTTTCGTCTATTGTGATAGTCTTATGAAGGAACCAGTTGAAATTAAATTAGCAAGTAACCTTATAAGTAGAGATAGAGCATTTAGCTTAAATAACGTGTGTAATCTTGCTCTCTCCCCTGTGGGAAGCCGTGCGAGCGAGCGCAAGCGCTTGTGTGTGTGTGTGTGTGTGTGTGTGTGTGTGTGTGTGTGTGTGTGTGTGTGTTTCATTTGTGGAATTTCACTGCAAACCGAGGTTTGAATTTCTGTTGCATAGCGCTTACTTGCTGAAATTTTGCCTTAAAAACGGTAGCGTGCATTTGTCGCATTATCAGCGATTGTTGATGCTCCAAACCACATTCAGGATGCATCAGAATTCCACTGCCAAATAGTCAGAGGTTCTTCAGGGATACCATCCCAGTATTTTGGTATAAGAGACACACGGTCTCTGGAGGCACGTTGGACAGTAATAGTGTAATGGCGATTCATTGGGTTTGTTGCTTTAATTGCCTTCACAAAAGATATGCAGGCACTAAAACGGACAACCCAAAACACAGCTTAATGCAACGACCCTCAGGCTGATGCAGAAGCACTGTAATGTGGCTGCCGATGCTGCCAAAACAGCCTAGCACGCCATCGCCGTGCCGCACTTCCGACGAGACGCATATCTGCCATCTTTTCATCAGTAAACTTATCTACAACACTGCTATGTATCACTGTCAACGTACAAATAACACTGCCGGAAAAACAATCGCGAGACAGAATCGATCAATACTGAATGCAAGCCTGAAGACTACGAGTAAAGTGGGGATTACTGTTGTCAAGAACAAGCATCAGGAGTGAAGGGAGCAACTTGGTTTAGAGACACCGCTCTGAGTGTATGTCAAAGGCATTTGTAGTGTTGTGCGACGTTTTTAATGCAATGCAGTTACAAAGCTAACTGACGGCAAGAAACCACACAAAACTCTGTTGACCAGGGGTACCTCATACCAAAATATTCACAAGTGGTCCCTGAACAACCTCTGAAAGCTTGTTGGTGGAACCTCAGGGTAACCATGTATGTATTTGTTGTTGACAGATTTTAAGCGGTCTGATGTTGTTAGAGGCTAATAAAAATTTTTTTACTATTTGTTAAATTCGTATCATTTTACTGATTTACAAAAGCATTGTCGCAACGAAAAGGATACAAGAGTCAACGAATCGAAGTGGTTACATAATGAATGTTGCAGAAAAAAATATTCCGAAGAGTAATGATTTATGCCAGTAATATGTGTCCAGTGATAAAACGTATGTCTGTTAGAATCTGCTTTCAAGCAAAATTTGTTTCAGTCAATGCCTCCAAGATTGTTTCCTCAATAGTCGGAGTTCTCCTTACGAGTCGGAGTTTTTCCAAGAAAGGGAACTCAGCTGTACACGCTCACGAGAGTCATAAAAAGAACTGGAAATGCATTTATCCAAATTTCGTCTTCCCTTCAGAAAGTGGCCATTACATCACAAAAGCACAAGGGATTTCGCAACAGTTGTGCAGGCTCGTAAGATCCTGTCGCTTAGGAGGAAGTGGAGGGGATGTTTGGAATCATTTTCATGTTGGTTGTCGCTCTTTTTAACTTGATAATATGAGACTCCGTAAGCTTAAGTGCTTAGGCCTTTGCTACAAAGATTTGAAAGACTGTTCCCATAAACTCATTGTGAACTCCGGTATGGTTATCTTTTGGGCCTTTATCATGTAACATACCTATACTCTACGATATATGTAAGGTTTTATTGCGATACATTCCGCTGTTAGTGGAAACAAGGCACCGAATCTGAAGATCTATGCTTACCGATGCAGTATAGGTAGCTACAACATGATAGCTATCGCACAGATGTTCGTTACTACGTAAAACAACGATCTAAATGTCAAAAAATGGCAATAAATTAAAATCACACTGTAATTAGAAGTAATTTGAAAGAGACGTAAAAACCAAACACGGAATAATATTTTAGAAGTATATAGCTGAAAGCATAAGAGAAAATAGGCCAAAAATACCAGAGCGAAAGACGATAGTGTGTGAGGAATGTGCATGTTGACATTTCCAGTGCAAGAAGAAAACAGACGGCAATGTAACCACTCACGGTAATTTAAATCAATAAGTTAAAACGCATCTTGTACAGTAAATACGCATTTTAAGTAAAAGCACAAACGAGGCTGAAACAATATAAATAAAGTGACTTTGATGTTTATGTTTACGATACGTTTGATTCTCTTGCTCTTAACTGTCTTTCTCTGCTTTATCCTTGTAGAGTCTGAGAACTGTGTGTTGAAAAGCAAATTTCTTACGCTCTATATTACTTGGGTTGGAGCAGGGAATCACGTCGTTGCTGATTTTATAACTGAAAGATGCTGACGTTTCAGAATTTGCCCCAGGAAAGGGAGACACAAATCCCCAGTCAAAATGTATCCCGTTGGGCAGTGCTTTCCTGAAGTAATCGCAAGCCTCTGAAGATGCGGATGTAATGCAAAAGTCAAAGGAGAAGAGTATTCAGAATCCTGCATACAAGGTAATAAGGCAGTAGCGAAACCAGCAAGGGAAAAAACTCAGGCGATGACTACACTGTGTTTGCTGCTCGCCCCATTGAGTGGCATAACGCTTTAGCAGGTGGTTCCCCTCACATTCTTTTGCAGCCTGTACTTGGAGTAACGAGCGGGGCTTGACATTTAAATACTTTCTGACTCAAAGAGCGAGCGTTATCTGATGGTGTAACGCCATCCAGTGAAAACTATACTGAGGCTCTGCACCCCTCAGCTGTTTTGTCCGGTACCCTGTTCTAAAGCTGCCACATCCCAAATTATGAGCCATTTTCTACAGCTGAAAGACGCGCTCGTCTGCCCGTCTCGCCCGATGTTTTGCTTTCTCAACAACGACACACACACACACACATACACACACACACACACACACACACACACACACACACACACACACACACACACACACACACACACAAGCACGCACGCACGCACCAAACCACACCACGCCACACATGAAAAGTTACATGTAGTGTAGGTTACAAAATTTGTATTTAATGTAGATACTAAATAAATTACTAGTTATCGTTATAACGAACGAAAGTAATTTATATCTTTATGCGTCGTGAAAGTAGTTTAATTTAGATAAGCATTTATTTTACACTTCCCATACTGTGCTTTTACACTGACTACAAGATTGGAGACCTACAGATGTATATATGTGTGACGAAATGTTTGATTATGCGTGGACTGTGTATTATTAATGATTAGCGGTGTTTTATTGTTATTATTGTTATTATTATTATTATTATTATTATTATTATTATTATTATTATTATTAGTGTTATTATTCTTGTTGTTATTGACGTATGTGTCTTACTCTACAACACGATAGCCAAAATAAAATGGTCCGAAAAATATTTAGTGCCCCTTAATGTAGGCAACCCAACTTACACCATCCACACCTGGTGCAGATGATGTATGTTTGGTTTCTTATCGCAGCGAGTATGAAATATACTTTAAGATTAATAAAAGATGCACCAAGAAGCAAATATCCGATTGGAACGGAAATCGCTAGATGTGACGCACATTTCCAGACAAAAAAATGATTACAATTTCAGAAAAATTGGATGATGTATTCATAACTAAGAGCACGTCAGGAGCATGTTAGTACACCTCTGGTCCGTATGCAAGCAGTTATTTAGTTTTTAATTCATAGACTGAGTTGTTGGATGTCTTTCTGTGGTATATCGTGCCAAATTCTGTCGATCTGCTGCGTTAGGTCGCCAAAATCCCGAGATGATTGGAGAGCCTTGTCCACGATTCTCCAAATGTTCCCAATTGTGGGAGAGATCCGGCGACCTAGCAGGCCAATGTAGGTTTTGGCAAGCATGAAACAAACAGTAGAAACTCTCGCTGTATGCAGGTAGACATTGTGTTCCTGAAATATAAACTCACGATCGTTTGGCTTGAGGAGTAGCAAAACAGAACATGGAATATTGTCGACGTACCGCTGTGCTGCAAGGATGCCGCGCACGACAACCAAAAGGTTCCTGCGATGAAATGGGATAGCACCTCAGACAAACACTCCTGGCTGCAGGGCCATATAGCAGGCGACGTCTACCAATATCCGTCCCATTCCGATACCTCCTTCGTGGTGCGTCGTTTTTATATCTTAGAGAGTATTTTCCACGTTAGGTTTACGATGGCTATTCGTTTATTAAGGTATGATAGGTCGCGAAATGGAAATCATAGTGAAAACCTAAAACTTTTTATTTGCAACAGTTAGCTATCCCTTCCATCTACCTGTACTTCTCTACATAGTCGCCGCTCTAAGACATCTGTCGTAGTGTTGTTTTAGTATAGAATACCCCCACCATGTGGGGCAGCGAGCTGTGCTTTCCGCCAGTTTTCTACATTGATCTGCAGCTTGCTGTAGGTGCCAAAATATTATCTTCACAGCCAGCAGTTCATGTGATCAGAGGTGAAAATCAGGAAGACCTAAATCAGGGCTGTACGTGGTGACCAGATGCCTTCCATCTAAAACTCTTGAGGAGCATCTTCATTGCCCCCCTATTGCGCGGCCGAGAATTGTCATGAAGAAGGAAATTGTTATTGCACAGTTGTTGAGAACAGTCACGTAACATTTACAAACTCCCATAAATTCACAGAGACACTTTTCCTCGTCCTCAGTAATTAATTCCAATCACAGAAATGATTTGCTATTAAATATGCGAGTAATTGTCAGTTTCTGTAGTGATGTACACAGCTTTGCATGCTGGTCTAAAATAAGGGCATGTTTTGGAGTGGTTCAAATGGCTCTGAGCACTCTAGGAATTATCTGCTGAGGTCATCAGTCCCCTCGAACTTAGAACTACTTAAACCTAACTAACCTAAGGACATCACACACATCCATGCCCGAGGCAGGATTCGAGCCTGCGACCGTAGTGGTCGTGCGGTTCCAGACTTAAGCGCCTGGAACCACTCGGCCACCCCGGCCGGCGCATGTTTTGGAAGCACACTGAGTGACGTGGGCATAAAGTTAAGTGCCACGACAGTCAGTGTTCCAGCCAAGTCCTTCGTAGAAGGCCAGCAAATGGAGCGCTCACTGCCACAGCTGGGCCCAGAGCACACGTTTGTGACAACCCACAGCACTTCCATGTTATTGGACGACAGTTTGCACTGCCTGTAGCGACCGCTCCCAGAACTCTTTTTACGAGTTGGAGTAAGGATGAGATTTTAGCAAAATGTGCTGTTGGCAGCCAAACTTAGAAAGTCAACTTTTGGGATTGACTTTGGAGGGCACTGTGTTGCAGGTGAAAAGAGAAAAATAAGCCAGGGTTTCAAAACAATGAGACGCCTCCGAACACACAGCTCTCACAAAAACGTTTGGTCAAGGATTTATGATTTATAGACTGTTTCATTTAAACTTCTTCCAGAGTGACAGAAGCACGACAGTACCTGAGGCGAGCTGACCCATTGGGTGATGTGAGAAAGAGGAATAGCGATAAATGATTTTTTTAGGGAGGAAGAGTACAAACTAAATCATTGGTTAACCAAGTAAAACGTTGCCCAGAGAAGTGGACTTGCACTCTCTGCTGAGAAACTAATCAAATTGAGCATGTACTGAAAAACACGGCAAAGTGAGGTTTCCTTGTTGGACACACACACACACACACACACACACACACACACACACACACACACACACACACGCACACACACACACAGGAATAACTTCTTCTTCTTCTTCTCCTTCTCCTTCTTGCTTCTTGCTTCTTATTCAACCTCAGATCTTGTCGTCTCATCTCTCAAGCATTGCTGCCACCCTGCCTTCCTCGAAAGCCTCAGCCATCAGCTAATCTGACGCATCTGCGGGAGTTGCAAAGTTTTTAAGCCATCCAACATACAGCGGCTGGAGAGTGCCGCTGGCGCTGCTACTGAGGTCGCAGTACTTCAGTTGCCGACAGTTTACAATCTCAGAGCCTCACTGTGAAGATTTACCTTGAAACGTCACGAAGAGTTTCCTTTCAAAAATCATAGCAGGTGTTACTTACTACTTTCAATAATTCAACATATTACATGAAATAGTTTTACTTATTAGCTTCATTGTTCTTTTCCATGCTAGCCAGTTTCATGGCAGTCACCCCGTACTTGCGCGATTTACCATCAGTGCATCCTCCCGTTCGACCTTCGTGGCAGATTCATTACATCTGCTTTCGCACAGGTTGCCATTATTAAATTTTTACTAAGAAGTTGCCACTGGTTCCCATTCTTGTGTTTGAAGCATTACTTATCAATGAGAGTATCTGAATATCATTTTATCATTTTACCTTAATTGTTGACTGTCTAACTTTTGATATTCAAATAAATCAATGTAACTATAATAGCTGTATCAATTAAAATTTTATCGAAACTCCCCATCAAGTTGCCGTACAAATGAATGGCATCTGTGTTACGGAGTAAAAGTCAAGCGCCTGCAGACCAGTCTGGAACGAGAGAGCAGAGACGGCTGTGAAAAAGACGTCAGCCAACTGCACACTGAGCGAATCCTCTCCAGGACGACAACGCAACAGCAGAGGCCTCTATGCGAAGAGAACGTAAGCGCCGCGCCCTTCTGGCCGCGGCTCGGTTCTAGAGAGGCCTCAAGACTAGCGACCTGAAGAGAAGTGTGAAAAGTATTACAGCACTTGAATTAGAATTGTTATACTGAAGAAGCTTGACTATTTCGGATGTCACTCTTTGCTTGCGAAACAACTGTGTGGTTCTCAAAGTTAATTACTGTCATTTAATATTCGTAATAGAACTCATTTAATGCGATTTGTCTGAATGTTGGCTATCCATTTGAGAAAGCAGGTTTCCTATACACCTCATATTCGAACGACTAGGCAGGATTCAATAATATGTGCGTGAGTTGTATGAAATGAGGCGAAATTTCTCAGCAGGCACTTCGCACTTGGCGGGACAGTATTTTCTATGTATCTTCACCTGCTCAAGGTGCACTCCGGCCTGAAAATAGCGTTGTGACGCGATCTACTGGCGTACTAGAGACAGTGGTAACATATCTATGCAAGGCTTCGTCGAATTTTCACTCTTATTTCCATTTAGTGACTGGTCGAAAAAAATGGTTCAAATGGTTCTGAGCACTATGGGACCTAACTGCTGTGGTCAGCAGTCCCCTAGAACTTAGAACTACTTAGACCTAACTAACCTAAGGACATCACACACATCCATGCCCGAGGCAGGATTCGAACCTGCGACCGTAGCGGTCACGCGGTTCCAGACTGTAGCGCCTAGAAACGCACGGCCACTCCGGCCGGCAGTGACTGGTGGAGTCTTAATGGAGGAATAGCCATTGAATTTTGCCCGCCCTGTGCAACAAAGGGCATTTTCACAGTTTCCCTTTCGTTCTTAGTTGTACTCACACTGAATTCCGTCGCTCACAAAAGTCGCATTTTATCTGTTGAGTTCATGTTGTTCTTGGATTTTTTTGTCATGGTCGCTGCCTGAAATTTTTTTCTTTCCTGTATGCCAAGTTGTGTTTGTCCTGCTATCTTTAGTGTTTGTAGTGGGCTGGGCCCTTTTATTTTATTAGTTATATTTTGTAAATTAACGAGCAAAATATCGTGAAATGAAACAGCTCTTTGCTGAGGCACTGTATTAACAGGGAAGATCACCACCGATGAGGATTTCCACATTCTACCCCTGAAGCGGATTGTCTGGAAGGCCTAAATGCTTGAACAATTCCAGGTCTTATTTGAAGTTAACGAAGTGTAGGAGTCGATGAGCAGATGAGCAACCTTCCTAGTTGTAGGATTCGTGGGACGTATGTGTGTGAGTGTGTCTGAATATATATATATATATATATATATATATATATATATATATATATATATATATATATATATATATATGTGTGTGTGTGTGTGTGTGTGTGTGTGTGTGTGTGTGCGTGTGTTCCTGTTCGAATAGATTTACTAATTTCCCACTTGGGACATTCGTGATCAAGTGTGACACAAAAAGCTTTTCTTTAGCACGGGAAATACACAATCATCTAACAATTTAACATGTCCGGAATGTGCGGGCGTGTCTGCGACTTGCAGAGTGCGCGTGTATTTTGTGGACAGGGGCCTGTACCAGTTCGTGGACACCATAGCTGGAGGTGGTGTTTGATAGGAGGGACAGAATTAGAAAGAGTTGATTGAAGCTAAAATAATTTGATATGTTCCTGCGGGGAGCTTAGAATGTTCTGTGAGGCTATTTGGTCTTACATTACATGCAAAAAGTACAGTGGTTTATTTTTGTGAAGATTATCCACAAGACAGGCTACCATGTGCAGTTTTGGCGTCATTGGTGAACATTGGGTTCATTATGAAAGTACTTACGAATCAGTGAAAGAGTTTTCTTTTCCACTGACTGACGACGGAGTCAACAGGAGACGTTGCAAAAAAATGGTTCAAATGGCTCTGAGCACTATGGTACTTAACGTCTATGGTCATCAGTCCCCTCGAACATAGAACTACTTAAACATAACTAACCTAAGGACATCACACAACACCCAATCATCACGAGGCTGAGAAAATCCCTGACCCCGCCGGGAATCGAACCCGGGAACCCGGGCGTGGGAAGCGAGAACGCTACAGCACGACCACGAGCTGCGGACAAGTGAGACGTTGCAAAAACTCGGTTTGGGGAATAACGATAATCGATACTAGACGTGTCTTTACATAAGGAAGAAACCCTCAAATTCACCGTAATTGCAAATTAAGTTGCTAAGTCGTTTCCACATAATAATTAAGGAATCTTCAACCGAAATCATCTTTTGCACGAGTCCCTAGTCATACCTACTGCCCCACCGCGCTTTTTAAGGGGTGCAGGTTATTACAGGGCACATATTGTAGGTAATGGATGAGTGCCAAGCTAAGCTATCCTTGCGATTCATAGCGAGTCTAGTGCCCCGTATTAAGGTTATTTTTGAGTGTATCACGGACGATCATCGACCCAGAGCGGACAGTAAACGTTCCCTTGCGAGCCACTGGGGTAACATATCGCACAGTTAGCAGTGCACGCAAGAAATCGCAAAATGTTCATCGAATATGGTCCCAGAGATCTAGGCGATGCCGCGGCACTTGTGAGACGACTCGAAGGAACGTAACTATTTATAATTACATAAAGGAATTAGACACACTAGCTACCGGTGGGCACTGAATTTTATCAATGGGGCATGCTTAAAATTTATGCCGAACCGGCTTTGGAACCTGGGTCTTCTGCTTACTAGACAGACGTGCTGATCACTATGCCGTACGGACACTGCACAGACTAACTCAGCATGCCTCCCGAAGACTCGAATTCTCAACTTATTCCTCACACTACAGGAGTAGTGCCCCTACTCATTAGCCTCATTTCTCACGGATTCTCGCCGATTCCCGTAAGATTTCAAACGGTTTGCATCTGTACTGAAGATGTTACTGGCCGTCATTGCCTTAGCTATATGTTTGGTGTCTTTTCTTTCAGAAATGTCAGAAAGAATAGACATCACATTATAAATTTTTTCTGTGTCTCTAGACTGCTTGTGCTACGATTGACGCCGATTGAGAACCTGTTCTAAGGAAAATACTTTATAGAGGAATACCCAATCAAGTTTGCGTGTCTAACGATAATTTCCCGCGAGGCCACACGCACTACGTTAATCAAGGACGAAGTGTAATCTGAGAATACTATCGCAGAATGTCGTGTACTCCTGGGACGGAAATAAGAATGTCCTAGTTGATTTTATATAATAATGAGTTCAAATATTTTGTTAATTGCAACGCCATAGTTCTCGCCGATGAAGTGGAAATCTATGAGGAAATGACCATGAAAATTGTAGTAACAGAAACATCTCTACAAAATATTGGCGTGGTGAATACGAGGGTCATTCATTCTCCTTTATTTACCATTAGAACAGTATGTGAAATAAGTGACAGTTCAACACGAAAAGTAGTCTACTTCGCATACTTTCATAGGCTTATGTCGTATGGTATTATTTCTTGGGGTAATTCTTCTGATTCAAAAAGGCTATTTTTGGCTCAAAAACGGGCTGTTCGAGCTATATGTGGTGTAAGTTCGAGAACCTCTGGTCGGTCCCTATTCAATAGTCTGGGAATTCTGACATTGCCCTCACAGTATATATTTTCTTTACTGTCGTTTGTTGTTACCAATATTAGCCCATTCCCAAGAGTTAGCAGCTTTCACTCAGTTAATAATAGGCAGAAATGAAATCTGTATGTGGAATGCAGTTCCTTGACTCTTGTGCAGAAAGGAGTGCAGTATTCTGTTGCATCCATTTTCAATAAGCTACCACAAGAACTCAAAAATCTTAGGTGTAGCCCAAAGTGTTTTAAGTCCAAACTGGAGAGTCTCCTCATGGCTCACTCCTATTCTGTCGAGGAGCTCCTGGAAGAGCTAAAAAATTAAGCAAATTCCAGTGTTACTTCGTTGATTTTCTTTATTTAAACTTACGAATTGTCGCCTGAATACGTTTTTTATATTTCATTTTATCTGTTTCTACTATCATGTTATAATTTCATGTATTGACTCGTTCCATGACCATGGAGATTTCTCCTTAATTTGGTCCCACGGGACAATATATAAATAAATGAATAAATAAATAAATAATTCACCACATTATTTAAAGAAGCTATTAATACACACAGACAAACGCTATTGTCGGTTCTTCACATTTGACGTTTGTTCTGTGCGTCGGTGAAGTTTCGAATCGTTCTGGCAGATGGCAGAGCCGTAGTACAGCGTCACAAAGGCGTCTACATACGACTCATGTTACAGGCAGCCTTCTGTTATTGAATTCTTGTATGCAGAAAAAAACGTCAAAAACATGCATAAACGTTTTCGTGCAGTGTGTGGTGATGCTGCAGCTGATAGGAGTACAGTAGGGCAGTGGGTAAGGAAAGTTAAAGCCTCAGGAAACGCAGAAACAGAGCTCCATGATCAGCTACGCGCGGGACGTCCTGTCACAGCCACTGCTCCAGACGTGCTGAATCGTGAAGCTACCATTATTCGCGCCAGCCGGCGCATCACAACTCAACTGGCTCTACAGTTGTCGGTCAGCATTGGAAGTCTGCAGTGAGTGAGACTCTTGAATATTCAAAGAGGTGCTCACGATGAGTTCCACGAATGCTCACAGCGGACTACAAGATCCGAAGAACGACCATTTCATCTGAACTGTTGGAGCGTTTTGAGACCGACGGGGACGCCTTTGTGTCACGGATCGTTACGTGGGACGAGAGCTGGGTACACTACTTTGCTCCAGAAACAAAAAGGCAGTCCATAGAGTGGCATGATCCTAATGTACCAGAAAAGAAGACCTTCAAGGCAACCCCCTATGCCGGAAAAGTTATGGTGGCAGTCTTCTGGGATTGTGATGGCGTCATTCTCGCGGATGTGATCAAAGAGGGTCAACCATCAACTCAAAGGAATACGTCAGAACCCTGAATAAACTGAAGAACCTTTTTCGAAGTGTTCTATCGGACAAGAATCCAGCAGACATCATGCTCCGACACGATAATGTACCCCCACACACAAGTCTGAGAACCCGGGAACACATCGCGAAATTTTGTTGGACATCATTGCCTGATCCACTCTACAGTCCAGACCTGGCACCCTCGGACTTCCATCTCTCTAGGCCGCCTAAAGGTTCTCTACGGGGAACGCACTTTGAAGATCACGAGAGTATCAGTCATGCAGTGGAAACATTTCGACGCCTACAGGACAAGAACTTCTTCAACAAGGAATACATGCTCTTCCACAACGTTGCCGTATGGCCATAGATCGTGACTGAGGCTAGGTAGAAAAATAGCACATGGATAAGACATGTTAATGTATACTGTAACCAAATTCTGACTCTTGGCTATAAATATGTTCTGAGAAAAAAAGTGGTGGTATTACTTATTGAAAGACTCTCGTAAATAGATGGATAGCTCTTAATGTGGGGAAATGTAATGCTATGAAGCGAAGAATACTTAGAAGCATGTTATTGGTTGACTATCAAGTCCACGAGTAAGCACTGGAGTCAGTCGTATGATACACACAATTTTTGGAGTAACAATGAAGTGGAACGGATTATAGATCCAGTTGTCGGCAAAATAATTGCAGATTACAATGCATTAGTAAGGTAATGGTAACGCAAAGTTTGTGTACACTCACTATTACATACCAAGTACTTACATGGACCGTAATTTAACGCTACTGTATTGTATGGGACCCGAATCGGATCAGAGTAACAGAGATCATTGAGAATATTGAAAGAGCAATGGTGCCCATGGACACATACTCCTTCGACAGGCGACAGAGTGCAACAGATATGTGAGAAACCCTTAACCGACCGACACTACAAATAATATACAGGGTGAAGCGAAATTCACGCACTCCGGTTTCGCGGCGCGACTGCTCACATGATAGCGATAAAAAAGTGTCTGTCGCAAAATTTCGTCCGGCGAGTGCATGCGACACACGTTAATGAGTGCAATCTGGCAACACTGTAAACACATGTATGGTAACTACCTTCGTCAGGAGATGTTATTTGTGCTGCACAGCTGGTGCAGTGGATAGAGTTTTGGATTTGCAAGCAGTAGGTCGTGGGTTCGATCCTGGGTTAGGGCGCAATTTTTATTCATTCTAACATTTCATACTGCAATATACGTTGTTTCTTAGGTCACATGTATCCTAAATTTACGAAATTTTGTTACTCTGAACGTAACAAATACGTGGTTAGACAAATAAGAAATATAAAGTTGAGCACATGTGTTCTCATAGTACAGAATAACTACAAAAACCATTTCAATTTCGAGATTGTAAAGTTGCGCCTGTTCCATGTAATGCGCATTATGCCTCTGACAGATATTGTTCTGCATGATTCATACCACCATCGCTAATTGTGAAATGTTCTATTTCGAATTACTCTGTGTCCCAAACGATAATAGACGTGATGGTTCCACAATCCCATCGACAGACTAATAATAATAATTATTATTATAATAATGCATTGAAATACGTACTAAACGGCGAGCGGTTACCTGACTCCGTGTTGAATGGCATGGTACAATGGTGCTAACACATACAAATAGTAACCGAGTTTGGACATTATTCGCAAAGCACATTGGCAGTTCTATTAATAACGTAAGGCCCTAACAATATGTATGTACCTGAACGAGGCAAGAATAATAGTTGCTACTCATCTCTGGGACCATTGGAGGGGGGGTTCAAAGAAAACAGGTTTCGCATCTCGTGGATAAGGCAAATGTGAAATTCCATGACATGAAAAGGGCTTCTTTCAAAGCTGACCAGTCTTCCACTTCTACGATTGTAGTATGTAAGTGCAAGTGTTTTATAGAGGAACCGCTGCAATCACTGTTGACGATGGAGATGCCGGGTACCCTGCACTACATTTACCAAATAAAAATCCTAGGCCTCAACCCACGATCGAACCAGCGACCTGCTACATGTTAACTCAAAGCTTTATCCACTGCACCAACTGCACAGCGCAACGGACTGTGTGCTGGCAAAAGTAGTTACCATACATGTGGTTACAGTGGTGTCAGACTGCCACTCTTTAACGTCCATTTTCTGACGGATGTACCTGCCGGACGATATTTTGTGAGAGACCTTTTTTTTTTTATCGCTGGCATGTGAGAAGCTGCGAACGGAGCCCGAGTGCGCGAATCTCGCTTCACCCTGTATAACGAGAGTTTGCTACACTACTGGCCATTAAAATTGCTACACCAAGAAGAAATGCACATGATAAACGGGGATTCATTGGACAACTACATTATACTAGAACTGACATGTGATTACATTTTCACGCAATTTGGGTGCATAGATCCTGATAAATCAGTACCCAGAACAACCACCTCTGGCCATAGTAACGGCCTTGATACGCTTGGGCATTGAGTCAAAGACAACTTGGATGGCGTGTACAGGCACAGCTGCCCATGCAGCTTCAACACGATACCACAGTTCATCAAGAGTAGTGCCTGACGTATTGTGACGAGCCAGTTGCTCGGCCACCATTGACGAGACATTTTCAGTTGGTGAGAGATCTGGAGAATGTGCTGGCCAGGGCAGCAGTCAAACATTTTCCGTATCCGGAAAGGCGCGTACAGGACCTGAAACATGCGGTCGTGCATTATCCTGCTGAAATGTAGGGTTTCGCAGGGATCGAATGAAGGGAAGTGCCACGAGTCGTAACACATCAGAAATATAACGTCTACGGTTCAAAGTGCCGTGAATGCGAACAAGAGGTAACCGAGACGTGTAACCAATAGCACCCCATACCATCACGCCGAGTGATACGCCAGTATGGCGATGACGAATACACGCTTCAAATGTGCGTTCACCGCGATGTCGCCAAACACGGACGCGACCATCATGATGCTGTAAACAGAGCCTAGATTCGTCAGAAAAAAATGACGTTTTGCCATTCGTGTACCCAGGTTCGTCGTTGAGTACACCATCGCAGGCGCTCCTGTCTGTGATGCAGCGTCAAGGGTGACCGCAGCCATAGTCTCCGAGGTGATAGTCCATGCTGCTGCAAACGTCGTCGAACTATTTGTGCTTATGGTTGTCGTCTTGCAAACGTCCCCATCAGTTTACTCAGGGATCGAGATGTGGCTGCACGATCCGTTACAGGCATGCGTATAAGATGCCTGTGATCTCGACTACTAGTGATAAGAGGCCGTTGGGATCCAGCACGGCGTTGCGTATTACCCTCCTGAACCCACCGATTCCATATTCTGCTAACGGTCATTGGATCTCGACCAACGCGAGCACCAATGTCGTGATACGATAAACCGCAATCGCGATAGGCTACAATCCGACCTTTATCAAAGTCGGAATCGTGATGGTACGCATTTCTCCTCCTTTCACGTGGCATCACAACAACGTATCACCAGGCAACGCCGGTCAACTGCTGTTTGTGTATGAGAAATCGGTTGGAAACTTTCCTCATGTCAGCACGTTGTAGGTGTCGCCACCGACGCCAACCTTGTGTGAATGCTCTGAAAAGCTAATCATTTGCATATCACAGCATCTTCTTCCTGTCGGTTAAATTTCGAATCTGTAGCACGCCATCTTCGTGGTGCAGCAATTTTAATGACCAGTAGTGTAAAAACGTTTCATGAAATGTGATGTAGTTCACAGAAATTACGAAAGTGGCACATACATATACGTAGGGGTGGCACACAAGAAATGTGATGAACAGTAGCTCGTGCAGGAGCTTACAAACAAATCGTTCTTTTCGTGGCCCAACAGTAAATGAAACGCGAAGAATGCGCAATTCACGGTACTACAAACGCACCCTCTGCCACGTACTTGACAGTAGCGCAGAGTGTAGGGATGTGGACGTACTGATGCCCCGTTGCCAACGTGAATGTATGGTATCGATTTTCCGAACAATAGTTCACCGCGGAACAATTTCCGATTATTTGGGGATGTGCCATTTGGACTGGTCCTTTCGCTGTTTTCTTTTTTATTCGGGCGAGGGACCGCAAGTGTTTGCTGCCATCAGGCCCTGCGGATTACGAGCTGTTTGTGCTGCCGGCGCTGGCGGGTTAATTTAGCGGACGGCGCGGCGCAGCTAATACCGTGGCGGGTCCCGCCTGCTTTAGCAGCCGGCCGCGGACCGGCGCGGTGTGCTGCGGCTGGCGTTTAGAGCCACGCGACAGCTGCGGACGCGCCGGTTAGAGGCGCTCTGAAAAAGCTCATACCAAATTCCATCACGAGCCGGCGCCGAGTCGCGCCATAACCGCCACATGTGTGCGCGATCGCGCGCCTTAACGGGCGACCGGACGGTGTGGACATTCTGCCCGCCTCTGGCGTCACACACTCGCTACCCCGCATGTGGCTTCTGTCCCTGAGACAAATGGCGCGTCACGTGCTTTCAGCGCACGGCGTGGCAGTAAAGTAGCGCCGTTTCGGGTTTGTCCATAACTGCTAGAGCGTAGAGGAGAGAGTTTCCTTGGGACACTTGTCAGACTTCCGCCTCTCTCCACCTAAGTTTAATATACGACGGTATTCCCAAATTCTAAAGGTGGCAGGGGTAAAATACAGGGAGCGAAAGGCTATTTACAATTTCTACAGGAACCAGATGGCAGTTATAAGAGTCGAGGGGTAGGAAAGGGAAGCAGTGGTTGGGAAGAGAGTGAGACAGGCTTGTAGACTCTCCCCGATGTTATTCAATCTGTATATTGAGCAAGCAGTAAAGGAAACAAAAGAAAAATTCGGAGTAGGTATTAAAGTCCATGGAGAAGAAATAAATACGTTGTGGTTCGCCGATGACATTGTAATTCTGTCAGACAGAGCAAAGGACTTGGAAGAGCAGTTGATCGGAATGGATAGTGTCTTGAAAGGAGGATATAAGATGAACATCAACAAAAGCAAAACAAGGATAATGGAATGTAGTCAAATTAAATCGGGTGATGCTGAGGGGATTAGATTAGGAAATGAGACACTTAAAGTAGTAAAGGAGTTTTGCTATTTAGGGAGCAAAATAACTGATGGTGGTCGAAGTAGGGAGGATATAAAATGTAGACTGGCAATGGCAAGGAAAGCGTTTCTGAAGAAGAGAAATTTGTTAACATCGAGTATTGATTTAAGTGTCAGGAAGTCGTTTCTGAAAGTATTTGTATGGCGTGTAGCCATGTATGGAAGTGAAACATGGACCATAACTTGCTTGGACATGAAGAGAATAGAAGCTTTCGAAATGTGCTGCTACAGAAGAATGCTGAAGATTAGATGGGTAGATCACATAACTAACGATGAGGTATTGAATAGCCGGCCGAAGTGGCCGTGCGGTTAAAGGCGCTGCAGTCTGGAACCGCAAGACCGCTACGGTCGCAGGTTCGAATCCTGCCTCGGGCATGGATGTTTGTGATGTCGTTAGGTTAGTTAGGTTTAACTAGTTCTAAGTTCTAGGGGACTAATGACCTCAGCAGTTGAGTCCCATAGTTCTCAGAGCCATTTCAACCATTTTTGAGGTATTGAATAGAATTGGGGAGAAGAGGAGTTTGTGGCCAACTTGACAAGAAGAAGAGACTGGTTGGTAGGACATGTTCTGAGGCATCAAGGGATCACAAATTTAGCATTGTAGGGCAGCGTGGAGTGTAAAAATCGTAGAGGGAGACCAAGAGACGAATACACTAAGCAGATTCAGAAGGATGTAGGTTGCAGTAAGAATTGGGAGATGAGAAAGCTTGCACAGGGTACAGTAGCACGGAGAGCTGCATCAAACCAGTCTCAGGACTGAAGACAACAACAACAACTTTCCCAAAAGTAAGTACATAGACCTGTTTATTTCTACAATAGTTTACATCAGTTTACAGCTTGAGCATTTACCTATTTTCTGACATAATCACCATTTATGACGATCTACATCTGCATATACATCTACATCCATACTACGCAAGCCACCTGGTGCTGTGTAGCGGAGAGTACTTTGAGTACCTCTATCGGTTCTCCCTTCCATTCCAGTCTCGTATTGTTCGTGGAAAGAAGGAATGTCGGTATGCATCTGTGTAGGACCTAATGTCTATGATGTTATCCTCATGGTTTCTTCGCGAGATATACGTAAGAGGGAGCAATATACTGCTTGACTCCTCGGTGAAGGTACGTTCTCGAAGCTTCAACAAAAGCCTGTACCGAGCTACTGATGCCGCGCTTGATTAGCCGAGCGGTCTCGGGCGCTGCAGCCATGGACTGTGCAGCTGATCCCGGCGGAGGTTCGAGACCTCCCTCGGGTATGTGTGTGTGTGTTTGTCCTTAGGATAATTTAGGTTAAATAGTGTGTAAGCTTAGCGACTGATGACCTTAGCAGTTAAGTCCCATAAGATTTCACACACATTTGAACATTTTTTTCGAGCTACTGAGCGTCTCTCCTGCAGAGTCTTCCACTGGAGTTTATCTACACTCCTGGAAATGGAAAAAAGAACACATTGACACCGGTGTGTCAGACCCACCATACTTGCTCCGGACACTGCGAGAGGGCTGTACAAGCAATGATCACACGCACGGCACAGCGGACACACCAGGAACCGCGATGTTGGCCGTCGAATGGCGCTAGCTGCGCAGCATTTGTGCACCGCCGCCGTCAGTGTCAGCCAGTTTGCCGTGGCATACGGAGCTCCATCGCAGTCTTTAACACTGGTAGCATGCCGCGACAGCGTGGACGTGAACCGTATGTGCAGTTGACGGACTTTGAGCGAGGGCGTATAGTGGGCATGCGGGAGGCCGCGTGGACGTACCGCCGAATTGCTCAACACCTGGGGCGTGAGGTCTCCACAGTACATCGATGTTGTCGCCAGTGGTCGGCGGAAGGTGCACGTGCCCGTCGACCTGGGACCGGACCGCAGCGACGCACGGATGCACGCCAAGACCGTAGGATCCTACGCAGTGCCGTAGGGGACCGCACCGCCACTTCCCAGCAAATTAGGGACACTGTTGCTCCTGGGGTATCGGCGAGGACCATTCGCAACCGTCTCCATGAAGCTGGGCTACGGTCCCGCACACCGTTAGGCCGTCTTCCGCTCACGCCCCAACATCGTGCAGCCCGCCTCCAGTGGTGTCGCGACAGGCGTGAATGGAGGGACGAATGGAGATGTGTCGTCTTCAGCGATGAGAGTCGCTTCTGCCTTGGTGCCAATGATGGTCGTATGCGTGTTTGGCGCCGTGCAGGTGAGCGCCACAATCAGGACTGCATACGACCGAGGCACACAGGGCCAACACCCGGCATCATGGTGTGGGGAGCGATCTCCTACACTGGCCGTACACCACTGGTGATCGTCGAGGGGACACTGAATAGTGCACGGTACATCCAAACCGTCATCGAACCCATCGTTCTACCATTCCTAGACCGGCAAGGGAACTTGCTGTTCCAACAGAACAATGCACGTCCGCATGTATCCCGTGCCACCCAACGTGCTCTAGAAGGTGTAAGTCAACTACCCTGGCCAGCAAGATCTCCGGATCTGTCCCCCATTGAGCATGTTTGGGACTGGATGAAGCGTCGTCTCACGCGGTCCGCACGTCCAGCACGAACGCTGGTCCAACTGAGGCGACAGGTGGAAATGGCATGGCAAGCCGTTCCACAGGACTACATCCAGCATCTCTACGATCGTCTCCATGGGAGAATACCAGGCTGCATTGCTGCGAAAGGTGGATATACACTGTACTAGTGCCGACATTGTGCATGCTCTGTTGCCTGTGTCTATGTGCCTGTGATTCTGTCAGTGTGATCATGTGATGTATCTGACCCCAGGAATGTGTCAATAAAGTTTCCCCTTCCTGGGACAATGAATTCACGGTGTTCTTATTTCAATTTCCAGGAGTGTATCATCTCCGTAACGTTTTCGCGATTACTAAATGATCCTGTAACGAAGCACGCTCCACTCCGTTGGATCTTCTCTATCTCTTCTATCAACCGTACCTAGTACGGATCCCACACTGCTGAGCGGTATTCAAGCAGTGGACGAACAATCTTACTGTAACCTACTTCCTTTGTTTTCGGATTGCATTTCCTTAGGATTCTTCCAATGAATCTCAGTCTGGCATCTGCTTTACCGACGATCAATTTTATATGATCATTCCATTTTAAATCAGTCCTAATGCGTACTCCCAGATAATTTATGGAATTAACTGCTTCCAGTTGCTGACCTGCTATATTGTAGCTTCGCAGCACATTACACTTGTCTACATTAAGATTCAATTGCCATTCCCTGCACCATGCGTCAATTCGCTGCAGATACTCCTGCATTTCAGTACAATTTTCCATTGCTACAACCTCTCGATATACCACACCATCACCCCCAAAAAGCCCCTGTGAACTTCCGATGTCATCCACAACATCATTTATGTATATTGTGAATAGCAACGATCGTACGACACTCCCCTGCGGCACGCCTGAAATCACTCTTACTTCGGAAGACTTCTCTCCATTGAGAATGAAATGCTGCGTTCTGTTATCTAGGAACTTTTCAATCCAATCACACAATTGGTCTGATAGCCCATATGCTCTTACTTTGTTCATTAAACGACTGTGGGGAACTGTATCAAACGCCTTTCGGAAGTCAGAAACACGGCATCTACCTGGGGACCCGTGTCTATAGCCCTCTGAGTCTCGTGGACGAATAGCGCGAGCTGGGTTTCACACGATCTTTTTCCAAACCCGTGCTCATTCTTACAGAGTAGATGCGTTTTGTAGACGCTGTGCCAGTTTTTGTATGCCCATGTCATACCAGCTCGTCGCAATGCTGTTCAGAATGTTATGAACCTCTTCTTTCACCTCGTCGTCGGAGCTGAATCGCTTTCCGGCGAAATGTCCTTTTAACCTAGGGAACAGGTGACAGTCACTGGGCGCCAAGTCAGGACTATAAGGTGGGTAGGTGATTATGTTCCACTGAAACTGTTGCAGGAGAGCAACGGTTTGCCGAGCGATGTGTGGGCGAGCGTTGTCGTTGAGAATGTGTACGCCTTTGACCAACATTCCTCTTCTCCGGTTTTCCATTGCCCGTTTTAGGTTTTCAGAGTCGCACAGTTACTGTCAGCCTTAATTGTGGTCCCAGCGTTTCAGCTCCGACGACGAGGTGAAAGAAGAGGCATGGCGGCGAGCTGGTATGACATGGGCATACAAAAATTCATCGACAGAAATGGTGATTACGTCGAAAAATGTTCAAGCTGTAACCTGATGTAAACCAATGTGGAAATAAACAGGTATATGTACTTACAAAAAAGTACCCTCGTACTTCCTTCTTCCATTCATTGCTTTTTACGTACTGCAGTATTTTTCTGAAATTACAAAACATAGCCTGGAAAATTAAGGTTTTTCCAGATGTGAAAATATGTCCCAGGCTACAGTGGGGTCATGCATATAGGAACAAATCCGCAGCTAGTGGTCTAGTGGCTAGCGTTTCTGTCTCCGGACCACAGTGTCCCCGGTTCGATTCCTGGCCGGGTTGGGGATTTTCTCTGGCCGGGGACTGGGTGTTTGTGTTGTCCTCAATATTTCATCACTATTCGCGACAGTGGCTAGACAGGACTCTCTAAAACATTAGAGTGCGTAAAATTTGGGACTTTGTACTGGCGCTGATGACCGCGCAGTTGAGCGCTACACAAACCAAACTTCATCATCATCGTTATAATATAGGAACAAAAATTCCCCAAGGAAAAAAAAAACTGGAGGTGTCAAATCTGGGGAAAAAATTTACCAGAGATCATCTTTTGGAAAGTTCCTATAGCGATAGTTCTACAATATCTATGGTAGCACACACTAAAGAACTACACTAGAGCATACACCATTTATGTGGATTCTGATCAGTAACGAGATAACTAACCATCACAGGTTGTGTTCAAATTAACCACCAACAGCGGCAATACACGCCCACAATTTGATACGAAACGACTGTTGCACACGTACTAGCATTTCAGCGGAGATGTCCGAGCAGGCTGCAGTAATACGTCGTTGCACATCATCGGATGTAGTTGGTATGTCATTGTAGACAGTCTCTTCCAATTTTTCCCACAGAAAAAAAGTTTACAGACGTTAAATCCGAGGAATGGACCAGCCAAGTCATAATTCCTCTGCGTCAAATCCTAGGATATGGAAATAATTCGTAAAGACATAATATAGTACATCGTGCTGGACAGCCATCATGTTAGTACAATTGGTTCTTCCTAGTCAGCAGGGCGTCAGCAGAGGAATTTCTTACAGCATACCTGGAAGGTGATCTGTTAAGAGGGTGCGATACTTGTGCGCGTTCAGTGTTACGTCTATGAAAAACTGGTCTAAAAACTGATGCGGTGGCCGAGCGGTTCTAGGGGCCTCAGTCCGGAACCGCTCGACTGCTACGGTCGCAGGTTCGAATCCTGCCTCGGGCATGGGTGTGTGTGATGTCCTTAGGTTAGCTAGGTTTAAGTAGTTCTAAGTCGTAGGGGACTGATGACCTCAGATGTTAAGTCCCACACTGCTCAGAGCCATTTGAACCATTTTCTAAAAACTGATAGTTCACTATCCCACACCACACATTTATACTCGATGGACGCTGACGTTCCACCTGACATAGCCAACTGGGATTGTCAACAGACCAACAGAGCTTGTTTCGACGGCTTACCTGGCCATGATTGCTAACTGTGGCTTCATCACTAAACAAGATACGTGATACATCTGGAGTATTCTGTCTTAATGTCCAAGTACAGAAGTTTACACGATTCTCATAATCGTCTCCATGCAATTCTTGACGGACAGAGATGTGATGCGGCTGCAACCTATGTCGGTGGAGAATGCATAGGACACTTGCCTGCCTCCACCCACATCCTCTTACAATTCTCCGGGAGCTAACGTGCGATTCAACTGCAACAGCAGCAATATCATTTACTTCATTCTCTTCTGTCGTCACTTGTTTCATTCTGTCACGCTGTCTAGGTGTCATACCCCCACTTTTATTAAACTGGTGTAATAGGTTGATAAATAACTGCCGAGGTGATTGACGACTATGGGTTATCTTGCCACATACATCGTACAGAAACGACCTGCATCCTTCCTACACTCTCCATACACCATGGACACGTCGGTTTCTTCTGCATTGTTAAATCGTGACGCCCGCTCAAGACCTACTGCAAGAATTTTGACACACTAACAGAGAAGACAACTACAGTGCAGTCAAGGAAACACAAGCACATTGTAAGCAAACATAACAACATCTGAAACTTTCTGGCAGATTAAAACTGTGTGCCCGACCGTGACTCGAACTCGGGACCTTTGCCTTTCGCGTGCAAGTGCTCTACCGAAGCACGACTAACGCCCGGTACTCACAGCTTTACTTCTGCCAGTTTCTCGTCCCTTACCTACCACAAGAGTGGTAGTTCTGCAAGGTTCGCAGGAGAGCTTCTGTAAAGTTTGGAAGGTAGGAGACGAGACACTGGCAGAAGTAAAGCTGTGAGTACCGGGCGTTAGTCGTGCTTCGGTAGGTCAGATGGTAGAGCACTTGCCCGCGAAAGGCAAAGGTCCCGAGTTCGAGTCTCGGTCGGTCACACAGTTTTAATCTGCCAGGAAGTTTCATATCAGCGCACACTCCGCTGCAGAGTGAAAATCTCATTCTGATAACAACATCTGTTACGGCTTAAACTCAAGCGCCGTCACGGCAGTCGGGAACGATAGAGAGGAGATGGCTGTGTGAAGACATCAACCAGTTGCACGCCGACAGACCCCTCTCCAGGCTTACAACGCGACAGCAGCGGCCCCTATGTGAAGAGAACATAAGCGCCGCGACCGACTGGTGACGGCCAGTTCAATAGCAGCTTCAAGATTAGCGAGGTCTATAGAAGTGTCAACACTAGGTACTTCGCTTGTACTCTCTATGTATCACAGATTTGGGAATGGTCTATACTGAAGAAGATTGCTTATTTTGTACGTCCCCCTTTGTTTCCGACTCATCAGTGTAATTACAAAAGTTAAGTACTGTATCTTCTCTTTTTGTAATATAACTAATTACTACGATTTGTTCGAATGTTTGTCTAGCGAACCGAGTAGGCATGCTCCCTAGATACCACAACATCATACCTAGCAACTGCGCATGTTGAAGGGAACAAAGTGTCGGTGTGGAAACTTTTCAAAATACGGTAACTCCTAAACGACTCTCGCTAGAATCGGGACATGAACACTATAGACTTTCTAATTTACTCCAGTTTTAGTTTTCTGATGTCAATAGGCATTGTTCAATTTTAAAGGATGTAAGTTTGCACAAAAATACAATTTCTAGGTATTACTACAATCTCTTCATTAGCTAACAATACCAACCTCTGACTACAAATCCATTTTCTGAAAACTTGTACATCAATAGGACAATCCATTTCCACAATATTTTGGGTGTAAGTTTCAGTTGATTCACCATATATAGGATTTAAAAGCGTTGCAGTCGAGAAAATCTTGCCAGAACTGTGTTCAGTCGTCTCTCTCTTTCATTGGTACTCTAATACAAATCAGTAATCGATAGGTTAGGTCAAATTAAGCAGGAGTATTAGAAAAACTGAATTAAAGGGAAAATAAATTTTAAAGCTCGAACTGTTGGAAACTAACAAAAATTTCCATTTTAAGGACACGTAAATGTGTTAAGGTATTGACGATACTCCATTAGCTGGTTTTGGATAACGCCATATTCCCATGCTCCGTATACTTTAATCACTGCGGCACTCATACAGTTTACAAACTTATACATTACGGAAATGTGTCCACCCTTAGTCGGTAAGCAAATGATAGTGCTCTTTTGGAAGTCAGTTAAATCACTCCGTTTCCATATTGCGACAACGACTGTATTCTTATCCGCATTCCTCAGACACGATTTATTAAACCCCACACTGTTACTGCTGCCATCTGCTGTCCATGAGTAGTTATTGCATGTTGGCGTCGAACACAGGCGGTTCAAATGGTTCAAATGGCTCTGAGCACTATGGGACTCAACTGCTGTGGTCATAAGTCCCCTAGAACTTAGAACTACTTAAACCTAACTAACCTAAGGACATCACACACATCCATGCCCGAGGCAGGATTCGAACCTGCGACCGTAGCGGTCGTGCGGTTCCAGACTGTAGCACCTTTAACCGCTCGGCCACTCCGGCCGGCCAACACAGGCGGTGGTTATGTTAATGTGGCTGTTCCGTGTGTAACTAGATTTAAATATATAGAAGATTACTTTGCCATAGAAGATTACTTTGCCGTAACATTCTGTAAGTGAATAAAAATATACTCCAAGTAGCTATAATACATGATGAAGCATTTAAATTTTTAGAGCTCGATGTATTTACAGATCCTGCACAGAAAGCCCAACTCACAACAACAAAAACTGTCCAAAATGGCGGAAACGTCCTATGGCTGTCTCTAGTGAGCATTCCTCACGTGGTTCCAGAATCACTCCCTTGAACGAAACACCGACCAAATCCATTATGTGTTCCTAGGTATCCTATCCTCTAGGTACAACACTCTCCCATACTTATAGTACAGTAACAGCTCGAAAAAACCGCAGCTGATCGATTTGCGACTAGAGGCACGTTCTAACTAGAAAGTGGTTCCCGGTCATTCTGAGACTAGCATCTCTGAACAGAATCATATACCAACGAATACTTCCAACAAAGTTTAGCACCTCAAGTTTGGCACAAACACCTTGCTACTGTTTAAAAAATCAGTGTCTTATAGGTGACAATTCTCGCACAGAAATATTTTTCACGGACAGTATACCCCGTAAAAACGCGTAACAGAAATGGTGTTTCAGTTCTACATTTACATCACCATCTACATGAGAACTCATCGATCCACACGTAAGCACTTGGTTGAGGGTTCATAGAATAATTTTCAGACAATTTTTGACAGTTCCGCAGGAAGTAATGAACAGCTAACTTTATCTTTGGGAGCTCTTATGTTTCGTACTTCATCACGATTGATATTTTTCCCGATGTGGACAGGACTAAACAAGATATTTTTGCATTCGGAGACGTAAGTTAGGATAGAAATTTCGAGAAAGATCTCGCAGTAAGGAAAACCACTTTCATTTAATGTCTTACTTATCAAATCCGTGACACTCTCTCCCTTGTTTGGTCTTTTCCAATGCTCTCCATGAAACCCACTTGATAAGGGTTCAATACTGCGTAGCAATCCTCTAGAAGAGCACGCCAAGCAATGTATACACAACCTTTTCATTTTGTTGCTGGCATCTCTAAGTGTTCTTCCAATAAAACACAGTCTTTGGTTCGGCTTCTCCTCACCAATATTCATGCGATAGTTGCAATTAAGGTGGAACTGCCATCTGCAGGTATTTACTTGAATCTATAACCTTTAAAGGAAGATTAAATTCTCATCGGTCTTGTGACATTACTTGCCGGTTAACAATTTAAAAGTGGTGCTATGATAGCCCCTTCAATTGTTTATATATATTAACAAAAGCATAGGCCTGTAACAAAGACGGCCGGTGCGGCCGTGCGGTTCTAGGCGCTTCAGTCTGGAACCGCTACGGTCGCAGGTTCGAATCCTGCCTCCGGCATGGATGTGTGTGATGTCCATAGGTTGGTTAGGTTTAGGTAGTTCTACGTTCTATGGGACTGATTACCACAGATGTTACGTCCCATAGTGCTCAGAGCCATTAGAACCATTTTTGAACCTGTAACAAATTCTCCCGGCACCCCCAGATAGCAATACAGATTCACTCACTCACTTCCGTTCACTTACTACGAACTGCGGTCTTCCTGACAGGAAATTCGGAATGCAGTCCCACAACTGAGGTGATACTCCATAGACACGCAATTTGATTAGACGACACTTGTAAGGAACGGTGTCGAGAGCCTTCTGGAAATCTAGAAATATGGAATCAGGTCGAGGTCCTCTGTCGACAGCACTCATTATCTTTCCTGAATAAAGAGCCAGACGTGCTTCTCAAGAACAATAGTTTCTGAATCCGTACTGGCATGACTTGCATATACGTCGATTGCAGTCAAAGTAAATCGAACTGAACACCATGCAAACAGCAGGTCCACGGAATTATTGTTCTGTCGCTGCAGCTGCTGTAACCAAGCGATCTGTAAATGGTAAACATGCTAGTATAAGATGCCACCCACACATACGGCAGATAGTAGAACGTGTCATGGTGATGTTTACGCGTGAACTGGAGGAAACTTTCCGGTTACTATTGTCTGCCATGGCGTTAGGTTCGACTGACTAACATCGGTGTTTAAGGACTGTATAGAACTTCAAGAAGCTTTCCTAAGCAAAATATCGCCACCCTTAAAAAAAACTAAATTGAAGAGGTGGTCAATTGGTATTTTACCAGTTCTCAGTTACCGGCCGCGGTTCTAGGCGCTACAGTCTGGAACCGCGCGACCGCTACTGTCGCAGGTTCGAATCCTGCCTCGGGCATGGATGTGTTTGATGTCCTTAGCTTAGTTAGGTTTAAGTAGTTCTACGTTCTAGGGGACTGATGACCACAAATGTTCAGTCCGTTAGTGCTCAGAGCCAGTTCTCAATTAAAACGTGTTCTGTTGCGTATACTGTGCACTGCAATCTTTTTTTTATCATGAAGTTCTTTCTTCAACTTCTTTGGACTAAAGTTTGGAGCGTCCTTCGTCACTATTTGGGAGTGTGGCACTACTGCCCAGCCTCACCAGTATGTCTGGAACATTCAACCGTTCTCGTGAGACACAGAATATTCAAGGTCTGCCTCGCATCGATCGCTCGCGATTAACGTCAACTTAACCCCGCTACAAAGATATTATGGCTCTTAGGTGCCTCCCCCGAGAACTCAAGAGAAGTGCTCTCTATCGTTTCAGAAGATACTGGAAGCGCGGTGTGGAGGAGGTGAGCACGCAAACTACTCCACACGATCGATTTGGCCTCTAGGGAACCGTTATGAATAAAATTTGTCAGTGCATCGAACATGTACGTATTCTGTCGCATGTCTGCTATTGCCTTTCAAGTGAAAAAATATTTAAGATTATTTTGACCTATTCTACATCCACGAAGACCATTAGACATGCATTCTGTCGAAGGTACATCCGCTTATTCATTTTTCTTTGTGAATATTTATTGCACATTCTTGCTTTTCTGTCATTTTTTATATCCTGGAGTATCTTCCCACTATCGCAACGAAAAGTACATCAGATCTAACATAATCCACCTAAAATTTATTTCAAAATTTCGTTGCATTTCATATCAGTAGTTAGTATTACCCATGAACATTTGAACTACACGACACACACAAGATGTAATCCGCTAGGCATTTAACTGAATGCTCTCAGGTCGTTTTCGTTAGACATTTGTTGTGACCGTAGAAAATTTCAATTTTTATTCTTGCTTTTGTGACCATAATAAGAGTCCAGGCTCCATAGGCAAACAGCCAGCCGACATTAAGAAATAGTACAACAGGAAGAAAGGACAAAATAAGCAGCGGAGGCTGCCAAGTATGGCTTGTTGATCAAATAACTCAGTGTTTGACTTCCTGCCAGAGGAATCAGCATGAAGCAAACCTGCGCAATGGAAGACGCAAACACAAGGGCGATAATACAGCAAGAGAGAGCGTCAGTCACGTGCGGCAAAGACTCGTGTGGAACCAAATTACGTTGTGTGCAGATAGAAACGAAAGTGTCGTGTGTAACCGAAGGCATTCCTGTGCAATCCGATCACTTAGAAATAAAAGGGTCGTGTGAAACAAATTAACTCGTGTGCATCCAAATACATGGGAAACGAAAGGCCAGGCAGCGGAATAGCTATAGGCAGAGATTCTGATGCAGATTCAGAGCCACCAGTGCCGGTAGTTTGGAGATTCCGCATCGAGACGCCAACGGGGCCAAATAGGCAGGCCCATAGCAGCCGATGCAGCTGATAAAGACTTCAACTACGAGAAGACGGTGATAGACTCTGGTGGACACTCAGGAACTGCAGGTCAAGTAGGATTTTTAGAGTTTCATTGAAATAGTGTTGAACAGAGGCTGTCAGTCTCTGTCTCAATTACTAAGAGAGATTTCAGTGCTAACCAAGAACAAGTGATTGCTTTGTACTTGTTTCATATATGTACCGGCAGTTAACTTTGAAGTAGCAAGTCCGAATAAATAGACTGAATCTTACTAAGGTGTTTATGGGGCCAACACCTCACATAAGTATATGTGAAAATAAACTTGACAGAAAATAACCAGTCTTTTCTGCCTATTGCAATTCCGTAACCTATTTTCAGGAAACTTATTTGCTTCAAACCTCTCAAACCTTTCAACCCTCTCATCTCCGATATAAAGGTTGAAAGCAGTTTATAACTAACCCATTGTCGTTAATGTCCCGAATGTGCTACGCAGTTCGCACTTACTTCATTCTGCTATAGTGAGGCTGTGCCGGGACGCAACACATCGTGTTACATTTATCTGCATTTCCAGAGAGATAGTTCCCATTATGCCAACAAATAACCTTCGACAGAGCTTTCCACATTTCCTAACTAATGCCAAACGATGATATTATCTTGTAGACAACAACTTTGTCAATTAACAATCGTAATAGCGCTGGTAATCCTCTCAGATAAGGAATGTATTTATAGTCACAGAATTAAAGGTCTTATTTCGCTTCTCTGTGGCATGATCAACGTTACATTTGTTTGTCTTGTGCTGTCATCTTTTTGTATACTGCAATGCGTGAAACATTCATCCGACCTATCACCTATTCGCGAAAATACTCCGTGTGATCGTATTTTCAGAATTAGGCGATGATGCGGTAGAGAATGGGATGGCATTCTGAAATTTTGCAAGGTACTGTGTATGAAAGCGTGCAAGTTACACTGATCAGCCAGAACATTATTTCCACCGACCTACTATCGATATAAACCCGTCCAGGCGATAGCAGCGTCACCCGGTGACGAATGACTGCTACTCAGACACACGCATGGTGCGTGTAGTATATGTGAGAGTGCTGTCCGCGCGCCAAATGGCGAAAGTGCGCGATGTATCTGAATTTCACCGACGGCAGACTGCGATGGCCCGGAGGCTCTGCCATTAGCTTTTCGGAAACTGCAAGACTTGTCGGTTTTTCGAGGGATTCTGTGCTGAGTGTCTTCAACACGTGGCGAAACTAAAGTGAAACCACGTACAGATGTCGTGGTGTTGGGCGGCCACACCTCTGTAAAGATGTCGGACGTCGTAGGATGGGCAGACTGGCAAAACAGGGTAGAGTGGTGGAACTAGCATCAGATTTGAATGCTGGGCAGTGTACAAGTGTGTCTGAACACACAGTGCACCCAAAACCCCTAACGAAGGGCGTCCACAGTTGACGACCCATGCATGTGCCAATGTTTACATCACGATATCGGCAACTGCGACTGAAATATGCACATGGCCATCGGTATTGGTCATTGGAGCAATGGCAGAGTGTTTGCATGATCTGATGAATCTCGATACCTTCTACATCATGCCGAAGGGAGGGCGCGAATCCGTCCTCCTCCAGAGGAAGAGGTCCTTGACAGCCATACTCTGGGACGGAGAGAAGCTGGCGGCGGCTCCATTATACTCTGGGCCATATTCACGTTGGCATCCATCGGTCCAGTGGAGCTCGTTCAAGGCACCGTAACGGCCAAGGGGTATAGTGCACTAGTTGTAGACCACATACACCCCCTAATGACGACCATGTTTCCCGACGGCAGTGGCATTTTTCAACAAGATAATGCGCCTTGTCACAATGCCAGGAGTGTGAAGGAGTGGTTCGAGGAACACAGTAGCGACCCCCAATTGTTGTGCTGACCCACTAACTCACGAGATATGAACCCGATCGAACACAGCTAGGATGAGATTGAACGTGGCATCATTGCTCGTCGATCCCTTACCCGTAATTTGTGGGAATTAAGTGACAGAGACCTATCAAGTCATCGTGAGACTACTAGGTAGGTAGTAATAATGCTCTGGCTGATATGTGTATGTTTCATGCTCCCTTTCAGTTTCTCCCTCGTATGATATATACTGCATGTGAAACACTACTTAAACACTACTTTAAAAAATTAGTCATGTTGAGTGGATAGTGTTGTAAGTAACTGACAGTGCTTCACAGATAACATGTGGCAAACTTGACAAATTTCCTTGAGGTTGTGGTTGAAGATAGCCTGACGTCGATGGAAGACAATCCTGTCCGTTCAGTCAGAGTCAAAAGCTAAAATCTAATGTTTTTGTATCTTCACTTCAGCTATTAGTAAGCGAAGGAAGGTTGAAGAAAGGTCAGAAATTGTTTCTAGAATTTGTGCACTCAGATAAAAGTCGTTACCGACGTAAGATGAAAGAAGATCAGAGATAAACAACTGATTTGCATTAGCGTAAGAGGAAGGCTACGAACGACAAGTTCCTGTTACCGAAGGTTAAAATCGGTCATTGTTCAGCGCGTTCTCAGAAGAAACTGTAATAGAAGTGAAAGTGAATTTGAAATTATTGAATTGTTGTTGTTGTGGTCTTCAGTCCTGAGACTGGTTTGATGCAGCTCTCCATGCTACTCTATCCTGTGCAAGCTTTTTCATCCCCCAGTACCTACTGAAATCTACATCCTTCTGAATCTGCTTAGTGTATTCATCTCTTGGTCTCCCTCTACGATTTTTACCCTCCACGCTGCCCTCCAATACTAAATTGGTGATCCCTTGATGCCTCAGAACATGTCCTACCAACCGATCCCGTCTTCTGGTCAAGTTGTGCCACAAACTTCTCTTCTCCCCAATCCTGTTCAATACTTCCTCATTACTTATGTGATCTACCCATCTAATCTTCAGCATTCTTCTGTAACACCACATTTCGAATGCTTCTATTCTCTTCTTGTCCAAACTATTTATCGTCCATGTTTCACTTCCATACATGGCTACACTCCATACAAATACTTTCAGAAATGACTTCCTGACACTTAAATCTGTACTCGATGTTAACAAATTTCTCTTCTTCAGAAAAGCTTTCCTTGCCATTGCCAGTCTACATTTTATATCCTCTCTACTTCGACCATCATCAGTTATTTTGCTCCCCAAATAGCAAAACTCCTTTACTACTTTAAGTGTCTCATTTCCTAATCTAATTCCTTCAGCATCACCCGACTTAATTCGACTACATTCCATTATCCTCGTTTTGCTTTTGTTGATGTTCATCTTATATCCTCCTTTCAAGGCCATCAAAGCTCTAGGAACACCTAAGTGTGGCTTAGAAATAGTAATGGGATGTACACAGTATGAGTTAAGGATAAAGGTAAAGACGTTTGTCTTCGTCGTGATGAAGAGCAGCAGTAAGGAAAATAAGAACATGCTAATCATCACAACTAAGTACGCTACCGTAGTCAAACAGATGGGCGAATTTCCCTGTCTGGGAAACTCGATTTCACAACATGGCAGAAACAAGGAACACTGTTACATTGACACACACACCCAGAACTCTGCTGGTACGAAATGGGACGAGGTTGCCACTTGAAGTTTCATGAGAAGATCCTGCCGCACCGGAAAACGCCCTTTGTTAATAATTGCCACACCA